>NC_091991.1:82470715-82521670 GCF_044704955.1 Pristiophorus japonicus | reverse complement strand
AGGTCAGATCCAGTCCGGGAGCGGGATTCGGGCCGGGTCCAGTGGGCGGGGGGGCGGGAGCGCAGGTCGGGTTGGGTCGGGTCCAGTGGGCGGGGAGCGGGAACAGGAGCTCGGGTCGGGTCCAGTCGGGGAGCGGGAACAGGAGCGCGGGTCGGGTCCAGTCGGGGAGGTGGGGAGCGGGAACAGGAGCGCGGGTCGGGTCAGTCGCGGGGGAGGGGGGGGAGCGGGGGTAGCGGGTGTCGGGTCTGGTCCGGAGGCGGGGTGTGGGCGGGTCTCGGCTCTAGTCCGGAGGCAGTGGGGGGGTGGCGGGGAGCGGGTGTTGGGTCTGGTTTGGAGGCAGGGAGGGGGAGCGGGTGTCGGGTCTGGTCTGGAGGCAGGGGGGAGCGGGTGTCGGGTCTGGTCGGGGGGGGGGTGGGGGAGCAGGAGCTGGCCGTGGGAGGAGCCTTATTCACGCAGCCCCAGTGAGGCCATTCAGCCAGGGCTAGGGGCTGCGTGCTTCGGGCCCCTCCCACACAGTTCGCCGCCTGGAGCGACTGCACTTGCGTGCCCACTGTAGCGCACATGTGCAGAGGTCCCGGCACTGTTTTCAGCACAGGGACCTGGCTCCGCCCCCCCACAGCTTGTGCTGGCTGCGCCGAGGGCCAGAGGACCTACAGGTAGGTGGAGAATACCGAGGATTTTTTTAGGCGCACTTTGTGGGCGCGAAAAACGGGCGTCCAGGTCGGGACTGCGCCGTTCTAGGCGCGTGTGAAAACTTGGGTCCATAGAGTGGGCTCGACAAGGTGGATGCATAGAGGATATTTCCACTCGTATGGGAAACTAAAACTAGGGGCATAGTCTTAGAATAGGGACCGCCCATTTAAAAAATGAGAAGAGGAGGAATTTTTCTTCTCAGAGGGTTGTAGATCTATAGAATATCCTGCCCCAGAGAGCTGTGGAGGCTGGGTCATTGAATATATTTAACATAGAAACATAGAAAATAGGTGTAGGAGTAGGCCATTTCGCCCTTCGAGCCTGCACCACCATTCAATAAGATCATGGCTGATCATTCACCTCAGTACCCCTTTCCTGCTTTCTCTCCATATCCCTTGATCCCTTTAGCCGTAGGGGCCATATCTAACTCCCTCTTGAATATATCCAACGAACTGGCATCAACAACTCTCTGCGGTAGAGAATTCCATAGGTTAACAGCTCTGAGTGAAGAAGTTTCTCCTCATCTCAGTCCTAAATGGCTTACCCCTTATCCTTAGACTGTATCCGCTGGTTCTGGACTTCCCCAACATCGGGAACATCCTGCATCTAACCTGTCCAGTCCTGTAAGAATTTTATATGTTTCTATGAGATCCCCTCTCATCCTAAACTCCAGTGAATACAGGCCCAGTTGATCCAATCTCTCCTCATATGTCAGTCCTGCCATTCCGGGAATCAGTCTGGTGAACCTTCGCTGCACTCCCTCAATAGCAAGAGCGTCCTTCCTCAGATTAGGAGACAAAAACTGAACACAATATTCCAGGTGAGGCTTTACCAAGGCCCTGTACAACTGCAGTAAGACCTCCCTGCTGCTATACTCAAATCCCCTAGCTATGAAGGCCAACATGTCATTTGCTGCCTTCACCGCCTGCTATACCTGCATGCCAACTTTCAATAACTGATGTACCATGACACCCAGGTCTCGTTGCACCTCCCCTTTTCCTATTCTGCCTTTTTGTTTTTGCCCCCAAAGTGGATAACCTCACATTTATCCACATTATACTGCGTCTGCCAAGCATTTGCCCACTCACCTAATCTGTCCAAGTCACCCTGCAGCCTCTTAGCATCCTCCTCACAGCTCACACCACCACCCAGTTTCGTGTCATCTGCAAACTTGGAGATATTACACTCAATTCCTTCGTCTAAATCATTGATGTATATGGTAAATAGCTGGGGTCCCAGCACTGAGCTCTGCGGCACCCCACGAGTCACTGCCTGCCATTCTGAAAAGGACCCATTTATCCCGACTCTCTGCTTCCTGTCTGCCAACCAGTTCACTATCCACGTCAGTACATTACCCCCAATGCCATGTGCTTTAATGTTGCACACCAATTTCTTGTGTGGGACCTTGTCAAAAGCCTTTTGAAAGTCCAAATACACCACATCCACTGGTTCTCCCTTGTCCACTTTACTAGTTACATCCTCAAAAAATTCCAGAAGATTTGTCGAGTCTGATTTCCCTTTCGTAAATCCATGCTGACTTGGACCGATCTTGTCACTGCTTTCCAAATGCGCTGCTATTTCATCTTTAATAATTGATTCCAACATTTTCCCCACTACTGATGTCAAGCTAACCGATCTATAATGACCTGTTTTTTCTCTCTCCTTTTTTAAAAAGTGGTGTTACATTAGCTACACTCCAGTCCATAGGAACTGATCCAGAGTCGATAGACTGTTGGAAAATGATCACCAATGCATTCACTACTTCTAGGGCCACTTCCTTAAGTAGTCTGGGATGCAGACTATCAGGCCCTGGGGATTTATTGGCATTAAATCCCATCAATTTCCCTAACACAATTTCCCGCTGAATAAGAATTTCCTTCAGTTTCTCCTTCTCACTACACCCTCGGTCCCCTAGTATTTCCAGAAGGTTATTTGTGTCTTCCTTCGTGAAGACAGAACCAAAGTATTTGTTCAACTGGTCGGCCATTTCTTTGTTTCTCATTATAAATTCACCTGAATCTGACTGCAAGGGACCTACGTTTCTCTTCACTAATCTTTTTCTCTTCACATATCTATAGAATCTTTTGCAGTCAGTTTTTATGTTCCCAGCAAGCTTCCGCTCATACTCTATTTTCCCCCTCCTAATTAACCCCTTTGTCCTCCTCTGCTGAATTCTAAAATTCTCCCAGTCCTCAGGTTTGTTGCTTTTTCTGGCCAATTTATATGCCTCTTCCTTGAATTTAACACCATCCTTAATTTCCCTTGTTAGCCACGGTTGAGCCACCTTCCCCGTTTTATTTTTACTCCAGACAGGGGATGTACAAGTATTGAAGTTCATCCATGTGATCTTTAAATGTTTGCCATTGTCTATCCACCGTCAACCCTTTAAGTATCATTCGTCAGTCTATTCTAGCCAATTCATGTCTTATACCATCGAAGTTACCTTTCCTTAAGTTCAGGACCCTAGTCTCTGAATTAACTGTGTCACTTTCCATCTTAATAAAGAATTCTATCATATTATGGTCACTCTTTCCCAAGGGGCCTCACACAACAAGATTGCTAATTAGTCCTTTCTCATTACACATCACCCAGTGTCGGATGGCCAACCCTCTAGTTGGTTCCTCGACATATTGGTCTAGAAAACCATCCCTAATACACTCCAGGAAAGCCTCCTCCACCGTATTGCTACCAGTTTGGTTAGCCCAGTCAATATGTAGATTAAAGTCGCCCATGATAACTGCTGTACCTTTATTGCACGCATCCCTAATTTCTTGTTTGATGCTGTCCTCAACCTCACTACTACTGTTTGGTGGTCTGTATACAACTCCCACTGGAGTTTTCTACCCTTTGATATTCCACAGCTCTACCCATACCAATTCCACATCATCCAGCATCAGCCCCCCCGCGCGTCCGTCGCCCCCCCCGCGCGTCCGTCGCCCCCCCGCGCGTCCGTCGCCCCCCCCGCGCGTCCGTCGCCCCCCCCGCGCGTCCGTCGCCCCCCCCGCGCGTCCGTCGCCCCCCCCCGCGCGTCCGTCGCCCCCCCCGCGCGTCCGTTGCCCCCCCGCGCGTCCGTCGCCCCCCCCCGCGCGTCCGTCGCCCCCCCCCGCGCGTCCGTCGCCCCCCCCCGCGCGTCCGTCGCCCCCCCCGCGCGTCCGTCGCCCCCCCCCGCGCGTCCGTCGCCCCCCCCGCGCGTTCGTCGCCCCCCCCGCGCGTCCGTCGCCCCCCCCCCCGCGCGTCCGTCGCCCCCCCCCGCGCGTCCGTCGCCCCCCCCGCGCGTCCGTCGCCCCCCCCCGCGCGTCCGTCGCCCCCCCCCCGCGCGTCCGTCGCCCCCCCCCCGCGCGTCCGTCGCCCCCCCCGCGCGTCCGTCGCCCCCCCCGCGCGTCCGTCGCCCCCCCCCGCGCGTCCGTCGCCCCCCTCGCGCGTCCGTCGCCCCACCCCTCGCGCGTCCGTCGCCCCCCCCGCGCGTCCGTGCCCCCCCCCCCCCGCGCGTCCGTTGCCCCCCCCCCCCGCGCGTCCGTTGCCCCCCCCCCGCGCGTCCGTCGCCCCCCCCCGCGCGTCCGTCGCCCCCCCCCCGCGCGTCCGTCGCCCCCCCCCCCCGCGCGTCCGTCGCCCCCCCCCCCGCGCGTCCGTCGCCCCCCCCCGCGCGTCCCTCGCCCCCCCCGCCCCCGCACTCTTCACTCAAACTGCCGCTGAGAAAGGAACTCGTCCTGGTCCCCCCCTGCCTGATCGGAGGATCGGGGCTGCTGAGGGATCGGAGGCCGTGGTGTTCGGGACCGGTTTCGGATCGGGCGTCGTGGGGGTGGGGCAGACATGGAAACCAGTTTGTGTACAATATCGTCCCACAGTGAGTAATGAGATAAATGACACATTAACTTGTTTCGGTGTTTTTTGGTTGTGGTATAAATGTTAAATCATAGAATCTTACAGCACAGAAGGTGACCATTCGACCAATCGTGTCTGTGCCGGCTCTTTGAAGGAGCTATCCAATTAGTCCCGCTCCCCCTTTCTGAAAGTTACTGTTGGGTTCAGCTTCCACCATCCTGTCAGGCATTCCAGAACAAATTGGTAATTTTTTTTCCTCACCTCCCCTTTGATTCTTTTGCCAATTAGCTGAAATCTGCGCTCACTGTTTCTCATTTAATCTGTCAAAACCCCTCATAAGTTTGAACCTCTCTATTAAATCTCCCTTTAAGCTGTTCTGTTCTAAGGAGAATAATCCCAGTCTCCTCATAAATTAAGTCCCTCATCACTGGTGCCATTTCAGTAAATCCCCTCTGCACCCTCTCCAAGGATATTTACTTCGTGTAACAACACATTGTCCAGACATTGGGAGTTGAATTATCACTCCCAGGTTTCTTTCTAAATCCCTCTGCCAATTCAATCCCATGCATTGTATACTTATGGAACATTTTTGACCATCCAGCGATGCTTTACAATTAGTGTAAAATTACACTTGCCATCTCGCCCAATTCCTTACCTGACCCAAATCTATTAAATCTTCTGTTGTCTTCTGCGTCTACTACTCTACTTTCGGGCAAATTTAGCAAGCTCATATTTAGCTCTTGTAGCTGTCATTAATATGGAACATATAATTGGGTGCAAGGACTCTGGTGCAAGAACTCTGGCATTCTACCCTTTTAGTCTTGTATCTTACCTCATTGCAGTTTAAAAAAAAATTCATTTCTCATCCAATCTGACCAAGTAAAACTACATAATGGCGAATGCCATTAACGATTTTATCTGCAACATCCTCAAAGTAGTCAAGGAGACTGATCCTGTAAGATCCATGCTAGCCATTTATCTTATTGCTATACAGGTACTCCTCTAGCCTGCCCCCAGACTTCATTATTTTACCCATTATTGAGGATAGCTTGATGGGCCTGCAGTTGCTAGGACAATGGAAGAGCTGTCTTGCTCTTCTTCCAGTTGTGCCATTAGGATTCTTGGGTCCACCTGATAAAGCCTCAAAAAGCAGTCCTTTGACACTCGAGATCTGTGACTTTCTTCCTTGTATCCCCTCATTCATTTGAATTTCTTGTGTATAGTGACTTGTACTCTACTGTCCTGTCTTATGGTTCAGCATTGTATTTGCTTACTGAGTCTACTAATACTTCCAGATTGTTCATGTTCACCCTGAGCTACTTCAACACTCTTCATGGAGTAAGTATGATGCCTGTTGTTTTTTTTTCATCCTATATGAAATACTTTATACTTCTCTATATTAAGTTCTATCTGTTATTGGTCTACCCACTTGCCTAACTCATTTTCTAGGACCCTGGTTACATCTTCAGCTGTCCCCTCTAGTTTGGTATTGTCGACGAATTTGGTCTATTCCAATGTTTCTGAATACAAGTTATTCTAGCTTAGAAGCAGTAAGGTCTCCAACACCAATACCTAGTCTACTCCACGCAGTACAAATTCACATTCGCCCCACCGTTAGTTTCTGAATATATATCTGCTGCTTTCTGCGAATTTCTTATCCTTTCCTAGATTATGCCTTGAATTTCCAACATTTTAACTTGAGTAACAAAATGGAACTTAGTCAAGTTCTTGTTGGAAGTCTTGGTTAGTCTGCATCATGGGGTTTTCTCCAAAAAAAAGTCGAGCCCCTGGAGAAAAGTCACAACTGACAAAGTCCAAAAGAATTGCGATGACCCGGTGCAAAGTTTTTATTTCTTGTATCGCAGCATGATCACTGTTCTTTGCCTAGATCATCGCCAAGTTCAGTGTGGATAACCGGACAAGAGCTTTGGTGCAGGCACTACACAGAGCCTCAGATGTCCGGGTGTACATTAATCGGGTAGAAGAGCTGAGTTATCACCTTCTGGAGTTTCCTGAAACCAGGGCTGTGGCTGTCAAGGTAAATGAGAGACTGAAGTTTTGAACCATTTTTTTCTAGGAGTGAATTGGTTGAAATTTGCATTGTGTTTGTGACTCCCACCAACCAGCTGCTCTGCTCCATGGCATACCAGAAAAGTGGCGAACTTGAAGTGCTTTCCTAGCGTTGTAAAACAAGTACTGGTTGTTGATGATCTATGGTATTGCACATGGGATGACAAGACCAAGTACAGTATTTAGCTCAAGCAGGGTTACAGGCAATGTTTATTCTAAATTTTTTTTTTGGTGAGCGGTCCATTTAAATTTGTCGTGCGGCTGCGTATGCATGGTATCTTCCAGCAGCAGCAGCTGGTAAGCAACCTGTATGAGACCTCCCGATTGGTGCGCATCCACGCACCTTGGGGGGAACACTGGGGCAAAAATTCCAGCCTCCCGGCTCTGTACTGAATGTGTACGGATCCGGGAAGGCATCGCAAAAGCCGGTTTTCGGTGTACAATGTGCATGCGCTGAAAACCGGCTTTTCCGATCTTTCAAGTTGGAGCTTGACAGATCTTCTGTATCTCGGGAACAAGGACATTTGCCAGGGCAAGATTGCGGTATTTACCCATATCTTGCCCAGCAAATGTCTTGAAAACTCTTGCGCCTGGGACATTGGAACCAGTTCTGGGGGAAGTGGGACCTGTACAAAAGGGACGGTTTGCACTTGGGCAGGACTGGAACTGATGTCCTGGGGGTAACATTTTCTAATGCAGTTCGGGAGTGTTTAAACTAATATGGCAGGGGGATGGGAACCTATGCAGCGAGACAGGGCGAAGTAATATGGAGTCAGAAACAGATGAGAGGTTAAAAAGCAATAGTGGAAGGCCGAGTAAACAAAGGCAAGAAACAAAAAGGGCCACACTACATCATAATTCTAAAAGGACAAAGGGTGTTTTTAAAAAAAAACAAACCTGAAGGCTTTGTGTCTTAATGCAAGGAATATCCGTAATAAGGTGGATGGATTAACTGTGCAAATAGATGTTAACAGCTATGATGTGATTGGGATTACAGAGACGTGGCTCCAGGATGATCAGGGCTGGGAACTCAACATCCAAGTGTATTCAACATTCAGGAAGGATAGAATAAAAGGAAAAGGAGGTGGGGTAGCATTGCTGGTTAAAGAGGAGATTAATGCAATAGTTAGGAAGGACATCAGCTTGGATGATGTGGAATCTATATGGGTAGAGGTGCAGAACACCAAAGGGCAAAAAACGTTAGTGGGAGTTGTGTACAGACCTCCAAACAGTAGTAGTGATGTTGGGGAGGGCATCAAACAGGAAATTAGGGATGCATGCAATAAAAGTGCAGCAGTTATCATGGGTGACTTTAATATGCATATAGATTGGGCTAACCAAACTGGAAGCAATACGGTGGAGGAGGATTTCCTGGAGTACATAAGGGATGGTTTTTTAGACCAATATGTCGAGGAACCAACTAGGGGGGAGGCCATCTTAGACACGGTGTTTTGTAATGAGAGAGGATTAATTCGCAATCTCGTTGTGCGAGGTCTCTTGGGGAAGAGTGACCATAATATGGTGGAATTCTACACTGGGATGGAGAATGAAACAGTTAATTCAGAGACCATGGCCCAGAACTTAAAGAAGGGTAACTTTGAAGGTATGAGGTGTGAATTGGCTCGGATGGATTGGCGAATGATACTTAAGGGGTTGACAGTGGATGGGCAATGGCAGACATTTAGAGACCGCATGGATGAACTACAACAATTGTACATCCCTGTCTGGCATAAAAATAAAAAAGGGAAGGTGGCTCAACCGTGACTATCAAGGGAAATCAGGGATAGTATTAAAGCCAAGGAAGTGGCATACAAATTGGCCAGAAATAGCAGCGAACCCGGGGACTGGGAGAAATTTAGAACTCAGCAGAGGAGGGCAAAGGGTTTGATTAGGGCAGGGAAAATAGAGTACGAGAGGAAGCTTGCAGGGAACATTAAGACGGACTGCAAAAGCTTCTATAGATATGTAAGGAGAAAAAGGTTAGTAAAGACAAACATAGGTCCCCTGCAGTCAGAATCAGGAGAAGTCATAACTGGGAACAAAGAAATGGCAGACCAATTGAACAAGTACTTTGGTTCGGTATTCACTAAGGAAGACACAAACAACCTTCCAGATATAAAAGGGGTCAGTGGGTCTAGTAAGAAGGAGGAACTGAGGGAAATCCTTATTAGTTGAGAAATTGTGTTGGGAAAATTGATGGGATTGAAGGCCGATAAATCCCCAGGGCCTGATGGTCTGCATCCCAGAGTACTTAAGGAGGTGGCCTTGGAAATAGCTGATGCATTGACAGTCATTTTCCAACATTCCATAGACTCTGGATCAGTTCCTATGGAGTGGAGGTTGGCCAATGTAACCCCACTTTGTAAAAAAGGAGAGAGAGAGAAAACAGGGAATTATAGACCGGTCAGCCTGACATCGGTAGTGGGTAAAATGATGGAATCACTTATTAAAGATGTCATAGCAGCGCATTTGGAAAGAGGTGACATGATAGGTCCAAGTCAGCATGGATTTGTGAAAGGGAAATCATGCTTGGGAAATCTTCTGGAATTTTTTGAGGATGTTTCCAGTAGAGTGGACAAGGGAGAACCAGTTGATGTTGGTGTATTTGGACTTTCAGAAGGCTTTCGACAAGGTCCCACACAAGAGATTAATGTGCAAAGTTAAAGCACATGGGATTGGGGGTAGTGTGCTGATGTAGATACTGGATTCTTTTCCCTTCAATCTGTTTCAGCGAATTCATTGACACACGAACACTTTTAGTCTTAGCAACATAAGACCTTTATTCTGTAGATTCTCCGGCCGGGACCTGTTAAGATAAAGGGAACACTCTCGATTCGAGCCTGTCCACCTCTCAACTGACAAGTCTCGTAACAGTACAAAAGCTCAACACTATACATTGTTACAGCAGAACACATTTGAGTGACACTCAGTTTATACAATCATTGGTCGATTTCCCCCATAGCATACCCAATTGCAGGCTAACAACTCTCCAAATAGGGCGGGCTCCAGGGATGTGTCTATTGTTTCGATTTTCATAGCATTTCCCTATTTCATGGCTGGATATAGCAGCCCCTCGTCTGACTCATGTCTGACTTTTGCTTTTTCGCGTAACTCGTGTTTGACCACAACTCTGAGTAACCCCTTTTTGTGTCGACATTGCAAATATCTCAGCTTGACATTTTCTTTTAGCCATTTTCCCATGATTCCCTATCTCCATCCTTTTGCTACCTTCTCTAGCCATCTACCACTTTCGCAATCCTTTTTCACATTCTTACTGACGTGGATTGAGAAGTGGTTGGCAGACAGGAAGCAAAGAGTAGGAGTAAATGGGTACTTTTCAGAATGGCAGGCAGTGACTAGTGGGGTACCGCAAGGTTCTGTGCTGGGGCCCCAGCTGTTTACATTGTACATTAATGATTTAGACGAGGGGATTAAATGTAGTATCTCCAAATTTGCGGATGACACTAAGTTGAGTGGCATTGTGAGCTGCGAGGAGGAGGCTATGAGGCTGCAGAGTGACTTGGATAGGTTAGGTGAGTGGGCAAATGCATGGCAGATGAAGTATAATGTGGATAAATGTGAGGTTATCCACTTTGGTGGTAAAAACAGAGAGACAGACTATTATCTGAATGGTGACAGATTAGGAAAAGGGGAGGTGCAACGAGACCTGGGTGTCATGGTACATCAGTCATTGAAGGTTGGCATGCAGGTACAGCAGATGGCATGTTGGCCTTCATAGCGAGGGGATTTGAGTACAGGGGCAGGGAGGTGTTGCTACAGTTGTACAGGGCATTGGTGAGGCCACACCTGGAGTATTGTGTACAATTTTGGTCTCCGAACTTGAGGAAGGACATTCTTGCTATTGAGGGGGGAGTGCAGCGAAGGTTCACCAGACTGATTCCCGGGATGGCGGGACTGGCATATCAAGAAAGACTGGATCAACTGGGCTTGTATTCACTGGAGTTCAGAAGAATGAGAGGGGATCTCATAGAAACGTTTAAAATTCTGACGGGTTTAGACAGGTTAGATGCAGGAAGAATGTTCCCCATGTTGGGGAAGTCCAGAACTAGGGATCACAGTCTAAGGATAAGGGGTAAGCCATTTAGGACTGAGATGAGGAGAAACTTCTTCACCCAGAGAGTGGTGAACCTGTGGAATTCTCTAGCACAGAAAGTTGTTGAGGCCAATTCACTAAATATATTCAAAAAGGAGTTAGATGAAGTCCTTACTACTAGGGGGATCAAGGGGTATGGCGAGAAAGCAGGAATGGGGTACTGAAGTTGCATGTTCAGCCATGAACTCAATGAATGGCGGTGTAGGCTCGAAGGGCCGAATGGCCTACTCCTGCACCTATTTTCTATGTTTCTATGTTTCTATAGCCGACTTTTACAGGTGTTAGAGTTTTAAAACACATTTAAAATATAAAAATTAAAATTAATAAAGCACATTTTAATTTTTAAAACCCTACCCACTACGTTAAATTTATTTTAAAGCATAATTTAAAAAACTTTTTAAAAATTTTGAAAAATATATATTTTTAATAATACATAAATAGCTTTAATTTAAATTAATGTTGAATATGTATAGTATTTTTTCTAATGTTTTATTAATGTTTTGTATGTTTGGTGGGAGACGGGGTGGTTCTGATTCATAATAATGGGAACTCCAACTTACGGAGTTCCCATTATTATGAATGAGAAAATACTTTACCTGATTGGCTGCCCAGAGCCATGTGACTCCAGCTCCAGCCCTGTGCATGTCCTAACGTGCATGTGCTGCGATGCGCAGTCAATGGGGGCCTCAGGACCGGGAACACGTGTGGGCGCAGCAGCTTCAGGTAAGTGCGCATCTTTTTAAAGTTGTTTACCAGATCGACGCGGGAAGCAGCCGACTGGGATTTCTGGGCCATTGATTAGAGGGTGTCGCGATATCATTGCATTCAGGTGACGAGGGATGGGAGGAGTTTTGGTGCAAGGGGATGGAAGCAAACCCATCTTAAGGATTCTGATATCCTTTCAGGTTGTGGGGATTTATCGAGAGTGATTGGGGTGTGGAAGCAGTCCCATCTCTCGGGACCCCAACATCCTTTCAGTGGGTGGGGGTTGCAAGGGTGAGTGAGGAGTGGTAAAAATCTCATCTCCTGGACCCAGAAATGTCTTCAGAGGGTGGGGATTGCTGGGGGTGGCAGGACTTGCTGGGGGTGGCAGGGCCTGACCCCTCAGGAGGGCTGGAATGGGCGTGGGAGGTTGTAGAACTTCCCATCTCCAGGGACTGAATGTTCAATTGGTGGGTCCTTCTAAGTAACTGGGTACATTTTTAATTCCAGCAATTGGTGTTCGTGAGTTGGACCTTGGAGGGAACAGGGTGACAATTCAGTTACAAAGGCAGCTGCTCCAGTTCCAGGTAGCTGCTCTGCAAGGCTCAGGAAAGTGAGTGTTGGTGTGGGTTCATAGAGCTGTGTGGGCCCACAACAGATGGAGAATATTTTATTTTATAGCTGCAAAAACTGAAAGGGCCGCCATAGAATTGACCAGTAAACCAAGGAATAAACCAGGAAAGAGGACTAAAATTGGTGGTAATTGGGCCATCAAAATCTAAAAATATTTAAACATAAAATATAACATAAGTATAGTAATTGAAATGTAAAACATTGCTTGGTCAAGAATCTTGGGCTGGGATGAGAATGTGTGAGAGGATGGCTGGAGGCTGCACAGAAGAGCCAAAACATTTTGGGGGGGAAGGGGTGAGGGGAGGAGAGATAAACGTTACTTGGAAGGGGGACAGAATGAACAAAGTTAATATCATTTATGTAGTTAAAATACACACATCCATTCAGACAATGTGATTCAGTCATCATCATAGGCGGGGTCTTGAGCGAGGATGACTTGCATCCACATGAGTTCACATTTGTTTCAATGAAGAATCCGACATTCCAGTTCTGAACTCCAATTGACGGGGTGGAAGATGCCTTTGCGTGGATGTTTTTAACGTGTGGTGACCGTTGTACATCAGCCATCACACGGGCTTGACAGAGCTAGGCCTTTATCCAGTGGCAAGGGTTGAACCAGGACGACTGGAGACCTGCTCTGCTGCAGTAGGGGTTCTACAATAGGGAAGGTGTGGGGTCTTTGGCTCTCACCAATTTAGATGGAGAACGACAAAACAGCCAAACTACTTCACCATGATACTGAAGACTAGCCTAAAGAAATATTTCCTTAGTTCCTGTGCTGAGTACATCCATGTTCAATTTGTGACACAGCTAATTTGTATTTTCTTTGCACTCATCAAGGTGAGGGGAGGGGAGGGATGTAGGTGCTGGGGAATGGCACCCAGTGTCAACATCAAGCTCTCCTACATCAGATACAGCATAACTAGATGTAGAGAAAAGCTCCTTCCTACCCAATGTGCTTCAACCCCAACATTTATCTCAGAACCCCTCCTATCAATGTGGCATTTTTCCATTTCCCAAACCACATTAGTCTGTCTGAGTAATGTTGCAAATTAGGAACAGTTTTTGCTCTAAGAACATAATTGAGACTGCGCTCCTACATCCAACAAAGGAGATTTCAGGTCGTAACTGTCTAGGTTAGATTTGGACCCAGATTCCAGAAGCATAGATGGTTGGGTACAACATGGAAGGATATTTGGCCCGTCGAGCCTGTGCCAGCTCTCTGCAAGAGCACTTCAGCCAGTCCCACTCCCTCGCCCTTTCCCCGTAGCTCTGCAAATTTTTTCCTTCAGCTACTTGTCCAACTCCCTTTTGTAAGCCACAATTGAGTCTGCCTCCACCACCCTTTCAGGCAGTGCATTCCAGATCCTGACCACTTGCTGCGTAAAAAGGTTTTTCCTCATGTCGCCTTTGGTTCTTTTGCCAATCACCTTAAATCTGTCCTCTGATTCTTGACCCTTCTGTCAATGGGAACAGTTTCTCTCTATCTACTCTGTCCAGACCCCTCATGATTTTGAGCATCTCTATCAAATAATCTCCCACTCTTCGCTGCTCTAGGGAGAACAACCCCAGCGTTTCCAGTCTATTCACGTAACTGAAGTCCCTCATCCCTGGAGTCATTCTCATAAATCTTTTCTGCACCCTCTGTAAGGCCTCCACATCCTTCCTAAAGTGTGGTGCCTAGAATTTTACAAAATACTCCAGTTAAGGCCGAACCAGTATTTTATACAGGTTCATCATCATTTCCATGCTTTTGTACTCTATACCTCTATTCATGAAACCCAAGATCCCATAAGCTTTTTTAACTGCTTTCTCAACCTGCCATGTCACCTTCAATGATTTTTGCACATATACCCCAGGTCTCTCTGTTCATACACCCCCTTTAGGATTGATTCAGTACTGAAAAGGGGACTCCCTAGTGCTCCGCAGTGTCACTCAGTGGCCAGAATGTGGAATTGCAGGTAGATCTAAAACTGTTCGTAGATTGTCACATTAATGGGAAAATCCTCTTAAAAATGTGAACGGATGGGCATCGTCAAGGTGTGGACACATTTAATATGGGGAAAGTCCATTGACACAGCTGATGTAGGATTTTTGAATGGAAAGATGACTGCACATACTATACTTAACAATGTTTGCATATCTCGATTTATAACTGTTGTCACTAGGATTCTGATAAAGGATAATAGCAGGGTTGTGGATTGATCGTTCAATTGAATTGAAAACCCAGCAGTACAAGTAATTGTAGATATTGTGCTTCCAAAATTGAATCTTGTCTTGAGAAAACATTTGAGTGAAGTGCTGATGGTTGTAAAATCTGCCACTGTTGCTCGTAGTAGTCTGAATAATATGGGCCGATGAATTCACACTTACACAAGAATTGAGTTGCACACATTCAAGTGTATTGGTTTGAGTGTGACTGGTCCCCCCTGCCCCGACCAGGTCTTACCAAAATGCTAAGTAAGTACGAGTGGGCTAAATAAACTGGTGATATTGTAGAAAATTGTTGAAGAAAGGAACATTTGGTGCATTACATCTACTGCTTCTTACAGAATAATGAAGATGTCAATCTTGGGTTACAGTTCACACGTCTGAAACATGACTGATTTGGTTTTGCTGGTGATATTTCCAGGGGTCAAGGGAGTTAAAGAAAAGTTCATTGACATTATGTTTTCATTGCAGTATAATGTACAAATTTATAACTCTGGGAAGAAGGGGCATTGTCCTAGACCTTGTACTAATGGACTCAGCGCTGTAGACCTGCCCTTCAGTACAGAGTGTGCAAGTCAACTGGCTTTTAAAACACAAGATTATTGTCACCTGGACAGAAATTGATTGATCTTTGTGATATATTCACAGAGTACAGCACACACAGCCCCTAACATGGAAGGCAGCTCTGTCGGAAAACTCCAGAACAGCCTGGTTCTGTTTATTATTAACTCTGCAATTGCAGTACACAATATGTTCACATCCACAGTGTGGAGCTACAAACATTACAAGCTTACAGACATTACACTTCTCCCTCCTTAATGAAGAAGTTATTATAACAAACATCATACATAACTTTCATTTTTATACATAACACAGGATATAGACTTTTTTTTCCATATTTACAAATTTAACTTTACCACTTGTTTCCTGTTTCGAAGAGGATACCTTCGCTCTCGAACAGAACCTTCCAAAACATGGTGTCGATTTCACACTCATTCGCGGCTCATCCTGAGGAACGTTTTCCACCACGGAATTTCCTTGATTTTCATTTGAACTCACTCTAACTTCAGGCTCTTTGTTTTCCTGACTCGGACTCAGACTTTCATTCTGATTCTCTCCTGGATTTGTTTCCAGTACATTGGATTTAGGATTTGCTACTGGTATCAAAACTATCTGATGAGTCAGAAATAATTGAATCATTCTCACCTTTAACTCCTTCCATGTCTGTAGGTAAAATATGATCAATATGAACAAACCTAACCTGTCCATTATCAAACATCCTTACCAAATATGTACAAGGACCACATATCTTCACCACTCTTCCTAGTAACCACTTTAACCATTTATGGTGATGGTTCTTCACTCTCATCTTCTGGTTTAATTTCACACTTCTCTTTTACTCTACCTCTATCATGATTCTCTTTCTGTCTCATTGTGTCTCTTCTACGGACTGTGCCAAATTTGGTTTTGACAACGAGAATCTGGTTCGTGGCTGTCGTTTGAGAAACAACTCTGCTGGTGTTCTACTTGTAGTTGTATGAGGAATATTTCAATATCTAATAAAAAAATTGTGATCCAATGACAAGTGTCGTTTCCTTGGATTTGGATCTAACATTTGTTTTATGAGGGCACGTTTTACAATTTGTACAGTGCGCTCTGCTGCACCATTCGAAGCAGGATGGTATGGTGGAACCTTGGTATGTTTCACACCATTTTTTGCTCGTAAATTGTGCAAATTCTTCTGAACGAAATTGTGGTCCATTATCCGAAACAATTTTTTCAGGGAGGCCAAATAAAGAAAATAATCTTCGTAAAATGTCCAATGTTTTACTTGTTACTTTCCACATTGGGAACACCTCAACCCACTTCGAATGGCTATCAATCACAGTGTTGTCCTTCTAACTCAGCAAAATCAATATGTAGCCTTTGCCACACCCTGGGAGGCCATTTCCATGGCTGCAATGGTACTGGTGGTGGTTGCTTGCTTACTGATTGACATGTCGTACACTGACTCATGATGTACTCTATCTATCTTTATCAAGACCGGGCCACCATAAATAACTGCGTGCAAAACTCTTGGTCAAGCACATTCCCAGGTGCTGGTCATGGAGGTCTCTTAATAATTTGGACCTGAATTTATTTGGTATAACTACTCTTGCACTCCACATGCTACAATCTTTATCGACTGATCATTCATTCTTACGAATGAAGAATGGATGTGTATCTTTGTCTGTTACTTGGTTTGGCCATCCATTTGCAATATAATCATACACCTTTGACATCACTGGGTCACGTTTGGTTGTTCTACCAATCTCTTCAGCTGTGACTGGCAGTTCATCAATGTATGAAAAATAAAACACTTCTTCCCTATCCGGTATAACTTGTGATGGGGAAGGCAATCTAGACATTGCATCAGCATTACTGTGATCAGCTGATTGTGTGTATTCAATATCATATGTATATGCTGACAAAATCAAAGTCCATCTCTGCATTCGGGCTGCAGCTAATGTTGGAACTGGGGACTTTGGATGGAGAATTGCTGTTAGGGGCTTAAGATCCGTAATGATGGTAAACTTACGACCACACAAGTATTTGTGAAACTTCTTGACCCCAAAAATTAATGCCAAAGCTTCCCTTTCAATTTGCGCACAATTACTCTCACTGGCACTGAGTGCATGAAGCAAAAGCAATTGGTCTCTCCTCCCCACTACTTCATACATGAGAGATCACTGCCCCAACTCCATACGGAGAGGCATCACATGCTAGCTTAATCTCCTTGGATATGTCATAGTGAACTAACATGGTGCTCTCTACCAATTTGATTTTACACTCCTTGAATGCTGTATCGCATTCTTTTGACCACTTCCAATGGACTTGTTTTTTCAATAGTTCATTCAGTGGATGTAATACAGTAGCCAAATTTGGTAGGACCTTCCCATAATAGTTCAAAAGACCCAAGAATGAACAAAGTTCAGTGACATTCCTGGGAGTGGGTGCATTTCTGATTGCATCCAGTTTTTCCCTTGGTCGGATGTAAACCATCTTTGTCTACTCTGTACCCTAAGTACTCCACTGAGTTTTTACATAACACACACTTACGAGCAGGCACTCGTACTCTGTGCTTCTCTAGCCATTTGAGGACTTCAATCAATATGTTGTGATGAATTTGCCTATTTGGTGCTGAAATTAGTATGTCATCCAAATAACACACTACCCCTTCAATACCTTGCAAAATCTGGTTCATCACCCCTTGGAATATGGCAGGGGCGGAAGACACTCCAAACGGTAGCCTATTAAATTGATATAGGCCTAGATGAGTATTTATAGTCAAACATGACTTGTACTCCTCATCTAGTTCAAGCTGTAAGTAGGCATTCGTAAGATCCAGTTTTGAGAAGATCTGACCACCTGTCAGTGTTGTGAACAAATCTTCTATATTCGGCAATGTATTGGGAACATTACCCTCTAGAACCTTGTTTATGGTTACTTTATAATTACCACATAATCTTACCTTACCATCGGACTTGGGTACAACAACAATGGGTGTAGCCCAATTACATTGATTTATCTTAGAAATAATGTTCTCAGTCTCTAGTCTTTTGAGTTCTTGCTCAACTTTCTCCTTGACTGCATATGGTACGGAATGTGGCTTGTAGTAAACCGATCTAGCGTCCTTCTGTACCCTGACACTTGCCTTGAAGCCTTGGATCGGACTGCCCGTTTCGCAGAACACCTTCGGATACTTCTTGATAACTTCATCCGTTGATGAAAATTTCGCTTCCACACTGAAAATCTCACTCTAATCCAGCTTCAGTGAGCTCAACCAATTTCTTCCTAGTAAGGCAGACTTGTCTCCTTTCACTACTATTAGAGGCAAGTTCTGAAATTGATCTTTATATTTCACCGGTATGGTGATACGACCTACCACAAGAATTTTCTCCCCCAACTCTATCTTGATTTCTCCAGTTGGAAATCACGCAATTTGTCGAGGTACAGCGACTCTGATACTACACTCACGGATGCACCCGTGTCGATTTCCATTGGTATCTTGAATCCCGCAACAGCTATTTGGATTTTGATACTTTCCGAATTGCTGTCCGTTAACCTCGTGCTCCTGATGATGTGTAACTCTAACATCTCCTCGTCCTGTTGTTGTTCTTCAATGCTATTGTAGTCTCTTGGGATTTCTACTCATAGCTTTGAACGCTGGACTCATAGCTTTGAATGCTGATTTACCCTTCAGTAGGCATGCCTTCGCAAGATGCCCAGTCTTTCTGCAGAAGAAACACTCTGCCTTCACGTATGGGCAACTTTGAGCAATGTGTTGACCCAGGCACCTATAGCACGACTTTGACACTCTGGTAGAATTTCCAGTTTCTGAGACTTTGGGCCCCCACCGTCTTTTACTTTGAACCTGCAAGTGATTTGCCTCAGTTGACTGACAACCGTAATTCTTATTTAATTCTTGAATATTGTTCAATCATGCCCATCACCCTTGCTGTCTGACAAGCAATCTCAAAAGTCAAGTCATTCGTTGTCAATAACTTCCTTCTGATCGCATCATTTTTCACCCCACAAACAAAACGATCCTGTAATGCTCGGTTTTGAAAGTTTCCAAAATTACAGTGCATTGATAGCTTTTTTAATGCTGCAATGTAATCACTGATACTTTCATCAGACTTTTGATTCCAAATCCCGAAACGATAGCTTTCAGCAATTTCTAACGGTTTGGGGTTATAGAGCTGCTCCAGCTTCGTTAAAATCTCTTTAAGCATTGTGTCCTTTGGCTCGTCAGGCACAAGCAGATTTACCAGCGTTTCATATAATGCTGGACCTGCCTCCGATAAGAAGATCGCTCTCTTACGTTCCAACACAGCCCAATTCTGGACTGCATTGTCTGGAACTTCGATTATGTTATTTGCAGTGAAATACATTTCTAGCCGATCCACATACGCTTTAAAAAGTTCCCGGTCGTGTCTATATTCACCCAAATGTCCCATTATACCTGCCATTTTAATCTCTAGCTGTTCACACTGTGTACTGTATTTTACCTCAGATTTTTGTAGCTTTTTCCAAAGACAGAAACTTCCTGTTAGATCTCTTAATTTCCAATGAAATACGAACTCCGATGGTAGTTTTAACTTTTTAATCTCGGCAGAGAGCAACAAACTTCTTGGCTTCAAGCCAGGTCTTTGTTCTTACTGAGACACATGATCAAAATGGCTTACTTTATACCTGGATCAATTTACAGAAAAGAACTCGCCTTCTTTGACCTTATTGGCTCAATTGAAAGTCTTTTAACGCTTTATTGACTCGCTACCCAAGGTCCGAAAATGTCAAGTTGATTGATGAGTTAATGCAACATGCCGAACTGCATGTAGCAGCCTTGACTTGGGGGTCTGTGAATTTTCACAGCCTGTCTAAATGAGCCTGTTTGAATTCTCTATCAATCCCCCCTTTTGATTCTTTCACAAACTGAATCATAAAACTTCAGGTATCACTGGTTAAACATTCGACAAAATCATTTCATACATGTTAATAGAGTTTCATTCTAAAATTTGTTGATGTGTTTCGCCACATGTCCGGACCAGTAGCTTCCACACAAATTTACACCAACCCGAATTCCATCGTGGCCACAATGGAAGTCTGGTTTTAATAGGTTAATTAACCTGATTCCAATTTAATCCAAATCAATATCTTAATTCAACCAATAAACAACCTTTCCTGAAGCATAACATACCCCTGTGCCACGTACAGACGGTCTGCTGGGACCTGCAAGGTGTCTCACCTACGGGACAGCAGCTACAGCCGCCTGGTCGCAACAACATTTAATCAACATAAACAAACAATATAAAAGTAAAAGGTATTTACATGTAATTCCCTTGGTACTCTACTATTTCCCTTTGGTGCAGAGGGTCGGCTAGTAAGAAGTAGGCCTATGCCTAGAATACCTACAATCAATACTACAGTAAATTTATACATTTTCGCAAAAAGTAATTGTCCTTATTAGATTTCAAGCTTCAGTTACGGGTGCTCGTTTAACGTGTGAAGCGTGGATCCAGACTTTCTTTCCTTGGACTTTAACAGCTGCCTGGGTGGTCAATAACACTTGATAAGGTCCCTTCCACTTGGCACCCAAAGATTCTTTATGCAACTTTTTCACATACACCCAGACTCCCGGGATGATGTCGTGTCCTCCTTCGGGTGGATTACCGCAAGCTGCCGATACTTGTTGGGAAACAGAACTAATAGCATTGGTTAAGTTCTGACAGTATGATAACAAAGTGTCACTCATTAAGTGAACATCAGCTTTCCGTAAATCAATAGTTCCTGGCAGCGACATGGGTCTTCCTGTTATAATTTCAAATGGGCTTAGACCTGTAGTTCTGTTCGGGGTTGCCCTAATGCTACATAGCACTATTGGTATTGCCTGGGGCCATGGTGTTCCTTCTTGGTGATATTTGGCAAGCCGTTGTTTCAAAGTTCGATTCATTCGCTCTACTTGTCCTGATGATTGTGGATGATAAGGACAGTGTAAATCCCACGTAATGTTCAGTAACCCACAGACTTCTTGGCAGACAGCACCTGTGAAGTGTGTTCCCTGATCTGAGTCAATGCTACTTGGAACTCCCCATCGGGGAATGTAATCCTTACACAAGACCTTTGCAGTGTGATTGGCTGTGGCTCTTTTAGTTGGGACAGCTTCTACCCATCTAGAGAATCTGTCGACCATGACAAGAATGTTTGTGTATCCTTGGCATGAAGGGAGAGATATATAATCAACCTGCAGATGCTGGAATGGTCCGACAGGGGCACAGGGGGCCTCAGTTGGGGCATTACCGTGATGGGTCCAGAATTATTTTTCTGGCAGACCACACAGCGGTCTGTTACCAGCTGGGCATGTTTTTTAAATCCCCAATCCCACCAGCTTTTCTGGAACCGTGCCGTCATCTGTTGTGAGGCCAAGTGTCCCACGAGTGGATCTGTTGGGCTAAAAAAGGCATAAGCGCTTGTGGCGCAACTGGCTTGTCGGTAACTCTTTGTCTCCAGACACCATCTTTGCATAGCTTAATTCCTGCCTCAATCCATGTCCATTTTTCCTCTCGGGAGCACTCGCCTTGCATTGTTTGAAGGTCACATGTCAGAGTTCTGAGTGCTTTCAATCTGCACATCTGTGTTGGTTCTTCTGGAGGAATGACCTGTGAGGCGGCATCTTTAACTGCCTGGTCGGCTAGGGCATTTCCTTGTGCTTCTGTGGTATTTTCCTTGGTATGGGCCTTACACTTCAGGATGGACACTTCCTGAAGTAATTGTATGGCCTCCAGTAAGTCTCGGACTTCTTTTCCATTTCGGATAGGTGTACCAGCAGCAGTGAGGAATCCTCTTTTCCGCCATAACATACCAAAGTCGTGAGCGACTCCAAAAGCATAACGCGAATCTGTGCAGACATTAGCTGTCTGTCCTTCTGCTATTCGACATGCTTCTGACAGGACCCGTAACTTGGCCTGTTGTGCTGATGTTCCTGAGGGTAAACATCCTTTTGCCACTACCTCATATAAGGTTGTAACTGCCCATCCTGCTTTTCTGGTACCATTGTCAACAAAGGAGGAACCATCTGTAAACAGGATGAGGTCTGGCTTGTGCAGAGGCTCCTCTGCTGCGAAGGCTGCTTCTTCTGTTTCTTTTAAAATCTCCACGCAGTCATGCTCTTCACATTCTCCCCGCTCTTGCTCCCTCGATTCTGACATCGGGAACATAGTTGCGGGATTAACTAGGCTGGCCCGGACGATATGGAGATTAGGAGCTTCCAAAACTGCTGTCCAGCGGGTCCATCTTGCTGCTGTCACCTGAGACATTCTATTCATAGACAGCAAAGCGTGTACGGTGTGGGGACACTTGACAATCTGCTTTTGGTCGAGGACTAGACCCGCAGTGATCATTACCGCTCGACATGTAGCTTCCATGGCCCTTAGGCAACTTCCCCATCCGAGGGCTACCGCATCCAGTTTTGCCGAATAATAGCCAATAGGTCTTTGCCGATCCCCATGTTCTTGTCAGTATAGCTGTCATATATCCTTCTTTCTCATGAACAAACAGGGTAAATGGCTTACCACTGTCGGGGATTCCCAGAGCCTTTTTCAAACTCAGGAAGGCCTCTTGCTGTTCTTTAGTGAGGGTGATGGCTTCTTTAGAGGCACGTTTCCCCTTTAAAATATCATTCAGTGGCTGAGCAAGCTGTGTGAAGGAGTCAATCCAATTTCTGTTAAAGTTACACAATCCCAAAAAAGACCTTAGTTCCTGAATAGTGGTGGGTTTTTTAGCAGCCCGAATGGCTGCAGTTCTATCCTGGGTAAGTTCTCTCTTTCCTTGTGAAATCTTTTGTCCCAGGTATACAACCTTACAACCTCTTCTTGGGATATTTGTGCTTTGTCGATGCTGGCTTTATGTCCTTTCAGCCGAAGGTGATCCAGCAAAGCTCGTAAATCATGTTCATGCTGTTCTTCCGTGTTTGAAGCTAGCAGGATATTGTCTACATATTGGATGACTGTGGATGACAAAGGAGGTAATTCTCACAAATGGCTTTGTAAAGCCATGTGGAATACCATAGGGCTGTTGTGGAAACCCTGTGGTAACCGGGTCCAAGTATACTGTTGTCCTTGGACCGTGAAAGCAAACCACTGTCGAACCTCCGGTGCCAGAGGCACCGACCAAAATCCGTTGGCCATATCTATAACCGAGAAATATTTATGTTCCGGTTTGAGGGCATTAAAAATGGTGGAGGGATTTGCGACCAAAGGAGCTTTTTGATCAATACACTGGTTAGCTTTCCTATAATCGGCAGTCAAACGCCAAGTCTCATTAGATTTCTGTACCGGCCACACGGGGCTATTGGAGGAGCTATGCGTTTTAATAAGCACCCCTTGTTTCTCCAATTGCTGAATAACCGGTAAGATTCCCGCAATGGCAGTTGGACTGATGGGATACTGTTTAGTGCATGGAGGCTTGGTCCCTGTAAATGCCGCAGGCTCCATCTGGAGTAAGCCACAATCATTCTTATTTAGCCCATATCGGGTGTTCCTTCAATTCTTCTTTCTTCAAAGTTCTAATTGACCATGTCACCCGACCATCCTCGAAATGCAACGATGAATCTATTTGGATTAGAACGTCCATTCCCAAAAGGGGTTGATCTACTGGGCCTATCCAGACCGGCGTGGTTAGTTCATGTGGACCCAGCCCTATAAGTACCGGTGTTGTCCTTTTAATTTCCATTTTATGGCCCCCAACTCCATAGGCTGTACGTGCCCTACCATCCAACGGCAAAAAGTCTCCATATTGTAGGGGTAAGCATGTTAATTCCGCCCCTGTGTCTAAAAGACAGTCCACATCCTTATCGTCCACCCTCACAGTTATATATAGCCCATCTCCCCTTTGTTGTATTTGTGCGAGGAGAGGGGCCAGGGTGGGCTCTAATCATTTTTTGCTATCCCAAGTAACTCCTTCTGTTGTTATATTGTCAGTCGCTTAAATGCTTCTATGAGGTCGTTATCTTGTGACAAGCCTGGCTTGTTGGCTGAATTGTATCCCTGGCTGCGTCCTCTTCCCCAGCCACGACCTTTCTGTTTTGCCCTGCACGTCTTGGCCCAGTGACCTTCTTTCCCACAATAATAACATTTTCCGGGTAATTTTCCTGATGACTGTTTATCGGAATCCTGGGATTTCCATCCCATAGCCTGTACAGCTCGGACTTTAGCTCCCATATCCCAATCTAATTGGTTACATCGATCCACCAATGCTGCAAAGGTAGTTCCTCTACCTTCCCAGGCCGGTAACACTACCTTAAGCATTTTGGACAGTTCTGGCTTTAGACCTGCCACGAAAGCTGCTTTTAGGGGTCCAAACGCTTGTTCATCCATTTCCTCATCCATATTATTCATACCCGAATGTTCTAGCCACGTGCATCTAAACCGCTCGTCATACTCCAGGACCTCCTCTGTTCCTTTCTGTTGGTAGGCTGCAATTTTTCCCCAGTCTGTCTTAGCTGGACTGAGGGCTTGCAGCCAGTGTTTAATCACTTCCCATCCTGCGTCTAATTCTTGCTCATTCTGCCCCAAAGCTTCATCTACCTTGTCGTGCAATTTTCTTCCCTGTGTTTTTGGCACCATTATGGTCAAAATTTGTACTCCGTCCCAGGGATGAAGTTGATAAATATTTCTTAAGCGATCCAATTGGTCCCACGTTTTTACTCCCCCTTTCTTTGGATTGGGCAATTCCTTGGACCATTTATCAATTTTCTCTGGGTCTGCCGGATCATGAACTAAGTATTCTTCGTACACCCTTCTCTTTGTTTTTTTGGTTCCGCCCTCATCCGCAGTCTCTTCTGATTTGACTACAACTCGTCTTTTTTTAAACGGGGCAAAGCGCACCCCTAATTCTTCTTCATCCTCCGACACTGTATTGTCGGAGGATTCAGAAACCGTATCTATTCCTCGGTCGTGTCTTCTGGTTTGCGCTTTTAATTTATTCAAACATGGGTACCCTGGGAATTGATCACTACATTTTCCTTTTCCTATTACTGTCTCTTAACCGAATGATTTTTTCCATTCTTTAATTTAACCTTTAAGATCTTTAACTTCCGCTTCCAGCTTTTCAAGTTCAAGCTTTTTCTGTCGCAGCTGTGCACAAACAGCTTGCAATTGATCCTTTGTACTGGTCAGTTCTCGATCATGTTGGGAACGCATTATAATTTCATTCCGGTTTCGAATCTGGCCCATAACCGCTAGGGACCATCTAGTTCGCTCTTTATTTTTCATACGGGTCGTTTTTCCCCAGACCCTTTTAATCTCGTCCAAGGACCATTGTCCTTTGGAGGTTCCGTACTTTTGTTCGATCTTGATACAGGTTTTAGATAAGTTGAATTGTTGCTCTATGTATTCTTTCAACTGTTCGAGAATTAAATCTAGCGAAACTTGAGGTGGTGCCTGTCCACCTTTAACAGTTGTAGGCAATTCTTTGCCCTTTTCTCCTGCTGCCATTTCTTTACTGAGTTCTTTACTGGGGTCTCGAGTCGTAGGCCTGCTAGCCGATCAATAGGTCGGTGATTAATTAACAAACACACCGCCGAAGTTTAGACGTCTATGCGACCTCGAGCCGACTACCAACCGGAGGGTTCGCAAACCGGAGGCTTTCGGAATCGCGGAGAAGGAGAGGCGAATTTAGACTTTTGACCAAGGACTTTTTTTAAAAAGAGGAGTCCTTACCTCTATATGTAGGTCCGATGTCCAAAATTCAGTTTCTTTCCTCAGCGACCCTGCTCGTAGCGCCAAAATTGTTAGATCTCTTAATTTCCAATGAAATACGAACTCCGATGGTAGTTTTAACTTTTTAATCTCGGCAGAGAGCAACAAACTTCTTGGCTTCAAGCCAGGTCTTTGTTCTTACTGAGACACATGGTCAAAATGGCTTACTTTATACCTGGATCAATTTACAGAAAAGAACTCGCCTTCTTTGACCTTATTGGCTCAATTGAAAGTCTTTTAACGTTTTATTGGCTCGCTACCCAAGGTCCGAAAATGTCAAGTTGATTGATGAGTTAATGCAACATGCCGAACTGCATGTAACAGCCTTGACTTGGGGGTCTGTGAATTTTCACAGTCTGTCTAAATGAGCCTGTTTGAATTCTCTATCACTTCCAAAGTCTCTGTCGGCTGGCTGAATCCTTCATCAACAAAATTTAAGCTTTAAATCATCTGAAAAATCCCATCTCATCGCCAAATGTGATATATTCACAGAGCACAGCACACACAGCTCCTAACATGGCAGGCAGCTCTGTCGGAAAACTCCGGAACAGTCTGGTTCTGTTTATTATTAACTCTGCAGTTGCAGTACATAATATGTCAACATCCACAGTGTGGAGCTACAAACATTACAAGCTTACAGACATTACAATCTTCTTTTGGGTTTAACATTAGTGAGCTGGTGCACTGTGGGTTTCAGTGAGCGCTTCCCGCCAAGTTGGCCAGTGCAATTTATGAGGTTTGGGGAGTTTAAAAAAAAACCTAACTTGCATCGCTACTCAGCCCGTCCAAAACTGGCCCACATTTAAAACCGGGAATAAGTTTTTAATTCAGCAAAAAAAGTTAGATTCCATTGCAGTGCACATTGCTTGCCTCCAGGTACTGCTATTACTTTGTCGAACACATTACTACAACAACTTGTATTTATATAGCGCCTTTAACGTAGTGAAACTTCCCAAGGCACTTCACAGGAGTATTATGAAATAAAAAATTTGACACCGAGCCGCATAAGTAGAAATTAGTGCAGGTGACCAACAGCTTGGTCAAAGAGGTAGGTCTTAAAGAAGGAAAGAGAGGCGGAGAGGTTTAGGGAGAGAGTTTGGGGCCTAGGCATCAGAAGGCACGGCCACCAATGTTTGAGTGATTATAATCAGGGATGCTTAAGAGGGTAGAATTAGAGGAGCGCAGGCACCTTTGGGGTGGAGGGGGATGGAGGTGATTACAGATTACAGGAGGGGCAAGGCCATGGATGCATTTGAAAATAAGGATGAGAATTTTGAAATCGAGGCGTTGCTTAACTGGAAGCCAAACCAGAGAGTTGGTTGTGGACAATTACAGGGCATTGTACAAAATATATCAGTATTGCCTTTCCACTGAGTTTTCTTCATGGGTATTTCATTTCTATTTTTGGCACGAATGGCTAGCAATACTAATCTTAATCCATTAAACATGCATTATAAGTCCTGTGATGAATATGTCGAGTTTTTAAAAATGTTTCTTTTTTAAAACAGGAGAAGCTAATTCCTTGCTTGTTACGTCTGAGACAGGCAAGTGATGAAAACCTTCAGAATGCAGTCAGGGAGACACTGGCTTTGATCGGATATACAGACCCTATCAAAGGACGTGGCATTAGAGTCTTGGCTATTGATGGAGGAGGAACGAGGTAATTGATTTTCTGATATTTTAATAGATGTTTTGAGTGCGGCATTTAATATTACATTGAGGTAGCCCTCTCTCTTCATTATCTTCACCAAACAACATATCATCTGACCAACCGATTGAGCAAATAGTTCCCACGGTTTCTGCGAGTGCTGCTTTTGGTTGGTTGCTTGGAGGCCCAAATGTGACTTTGATACACTTGTCCTTGTTTTTTCTTTGAAGGGTTGGGTGCTGCTTAGCTTTTGCTTTGATCCTTCCTACAGTTAAAATAACTTTGATTTTAACCTATAACATTGTGCAATGATATTGTTAATGCACTGGGGAAGGAAGGTTTGCTGGTACATTGCGCTTTTACTGGCACCTAGATTCAGATCCAGCCCACGGTGATGGAATAATGGTTTCCCACTAATGCCCATAAGGGTCCGGCATTATAAGAGCCTGGACAACGCCAACACACTTACTGGTTGGTAGTCCAAAGTCTCTGCAATTGAGCACAAACAGGCAATCTTTCTCAAAAACCACATGGAATGCTGCTATGAAAAGTATAACATTTCACATTGGTGCATTAGGAGTGCTCATCTGGGACTCTTCTCGTCACATTCCTGGGGAAGGGTGTAAGGAATTGGGGGGTGTCTACTTAGTAGCAATAGAATTAGGGCCAGTTTCACCCAAAGCTCAGAATGTTAGCTAGTGCTAAACAATTAACACTAACCAAAAGTAGCTTTTCTTAAAGCAACTGAGCAAAGTTTATTTACAACAACCACGTGAGTATTTGCTTTCATTTACAAACTTCACCCCAGGTACAGACAAGACCTGCAGAGCCTCACTGCGTACTTGAGGTTAGGGGCAAAGGCTTCTTTCTGGTTAACAGATGGTCTCTCGGGCTTTCTTCTGTGGGTCTAATCCAGCAGATGCATATGGGAAGAATTTCATACCCTTCAGCTCAAACGCTGCAAGGGCTCGAGACAGTTGCAGCGAGGGATCAGTTTATTCCTCGCCCTGAGCCAGTGGAATAATTGCACTACTTTGAGCCCTGGAGGTGTCAACTGGAAACTGTTTACCGTCAACTGGAAACTGTTTACCAGCAGCTTCTCCCTTCCTGAGGAAGAGATTGCTATCATCATCATAGGCAGTCCCTTGGAATCGAGGAAAACTTGCTTCCACTCCTGAAGCGAGTTCTTTGATGGCTGAACAGTCAAATATGAGAACAGTCCCTGTCACAGGTGGGACAGATAGTTGCTGAGGGAAGGGGTGAGTGGGACTGATTTTCCGCACGCTCTTTCCGCTGCCTGCGCTTGATTTCTGCATGCTCTCGGCGTTGAGACTCGAGGTGCTCAGCGCCCTCTCTGATGCACTTCCTCCACTTAGGGTGGTCTTGGGCCAGGGACTCCCAGGTGCCAGTGGGGATGTCACACTTTATCAGGGAGGCTTTGAGGGTGTTCTTGTAGCGTTTTCCGCTGCCCATCGTTTGCTTGTTTGCCGTGAAGGAGCTTCGAGTAGAGCACTTGCTTTGGGAGTCTCGTGTCTGGCATGCGAACTAAGGGATTGCTATAGTCATTTTGAAGCAACAGAAGGAACGCAATGTTCAAGCCTAAATAGTTTTATACTGGAACATTAATGCAACGTGCTGCTAAAGAAGGTCCTTCCAAACAGTGAAGCAAAGCCAACTTAAAAACGCATCATTCAGGTGGACCTTGCAGTCTGTAGGTGGTTGTGTTATGTGAGACGAGTAGTTCTTGATGCTGGCTCTAGGAAGCCCTCATGTAAAAGTTGCATTTTCCAATGAGCATACAAATGGGGGGAGAGACAGAAGACTTCTTGTTGAAGGGGGAGAACAAAACTGCTGTTGGCTGTATTTAAAACAATACAAACCAGTCCAAAAAGAATAAATAGTTGAAAACAAATTAATTGCAACTGAGCTCAGGTAAGTAACAGGGCGAATCTTGAGAGCAGCAGCTCCTCGTAGCATATAATGACATGCACTTTGGGACCACCTTCACCACATGATACTGCAGCGGTTCAAGAAAGCGGCTCACCACCATCTTCTCGAGAGCAATTAGGGATGGGCAATAAATGCTGCCCTTGCCAGTGACGCCCACATCCCGTGAACGAATAAATAAAAAAAACATTGAACAGAAACTCAATTGGATCAGTCACACAAATGTTGTGACTACCAGAACATATCAGAGGCTAGGTATTATGCAGCGGGTGGCTCACCTGACTCCCCAAAGCCTCCAATTAAATAGAATTGCAGTACTTGATTTCTGATACTTTCAGCTCTGCGACCAACATAATCAAGCAATTGTAAAAAAAATTCTATCGAGTCCTTTTTCAGTGTCTTAACAGCTGTCTTAGAAACTTGTAACATGGACACAAGAATTCATTCTTGACATAATGACTTGGATACATGATGCAAACAAGTGAATTAGAAAGTGAATCTGAAGGTCTTGATACCAAAAAAAATAACCTATGATGTCGTAGGTGATAACTTTGAAACAACGTATTTTCTAGCAGGATCCTCCCTGATGAGAGAGCCTTTCTAGTTATTAGCTCAGTCTCAACTTTCCCAATATGGTCTGAGGAATTAATGAAGCCTGTTTTGATCTGTTAGAAAATAATTTAGTATAAATTATGGGAAATTCTTTGAAGCTACCACATGTTCACCAAACCTTGGCTGTGCTTTTCACTCATTCCTCCACCTATAATCCCCCCACTGGCCATTTGCTACAGACCCACAAGAAATGGAAATTTCTTCCAGAGAGCAGTCAAGAAAAGTCGTTTTAAATTTGAATTTCATATGTATTACCAACAGGCAAAGATATTTGTGTGCAGCCTACAGGTTGTTGAGCTAAAAGGCCAAAATCACATTTGATAAACAGCAAGCATGGTTTCCATTTTTTTTAAATGAACCTTGGCTTTGTTACAATTTAAATAAAAAAAAATGTAACATAGATGTTTTCTATAATTTATAACCTTGTGGGTTTTTGTTTCCATCTGTCTTCTCTGATCTTGCATGATTATGTGTCATTTGTTGAAAAGCTTGATGGAGGGTTATGGAGATATTTAATACTGCTTGATGTTTGTTTTCTCGGAGGTTGGGGAAGGAAATTAGTGTTCTGTAAAGTCGGAGATCACCCAGGTGGTGTGGGAGTGAAATGCACGATGGAATAATGATGCATGGATTCTGGATGGAGCAGTCTTAATGGGCTAAATGTCGTCTTGATGCGTTGACTTCTCTTATGTTGTCGTCTTTCTATCTCAAGTTTGCCAGGAAGGTCTGCATTTCTGGGAGCTGATCTTGCAGAACTTTCAGGTCGACTGAGCCCAGGGAGCTGACTGGTACATTTCTGAAGTCTGGCTCACCACTGGGGCCAAGTGGATCCCACGTGGTCATCCAGCTCCTTAAGCATTTAGTCCATTATTGTATCTTCTGCTCTGTTCACCTTGGGCGAGAGCAGTGTCAGCTGTGGCTCAGTGGGTAGCACACTCGCCTCGGAGTCCGAAGATTGTGGGTTCAAGTCCCACTCCAGGGACCTGAGTGCACAAACCTCGGCTGACACTCCAGTGCAGTGCTGAGGGAGTGCTGCACTGTTGGAGGTGCCGTCTTTCAGATGAGACATTAAACCGAGGCCCCATCTGCTCTCAAGTGGATGTAAAAGATCCCATTGCACTATTTCGAAGAAGAGCAGGGGAGTTATCCCTGGTGTCCTGGCCAATATTTATCCCTCAATCAACATAACAAAAACAAATTATCTAGTCATTTATCACATTGCTGTTTGTGGGAGTTTGCTGTGCGCAAATTGACTGCCGGGTTTCCTACATTAAAACAGTGACTATACTTCATTGGCTGTAAAGCGCTTTGAGATGTCCGGTGGTCGTGAAAGGTGTTATATAAATGCAAGTCTTTTTTTCTTGATAAAGCTCTGTATCTCAAGGTACCACTTGTCTAATGGTGTTGATAGAAACTTTGTGTAAATGCACAGTACCAAACATAACTAATTCTTCATAACTTAAACACATGCAAAAAAAAAAGTCTTTCCCAATTCGCTGCACTGATTTGTGATTAGTCATGACTTGCACCAATGGTAAGTAATCTGCCATGATAGCAGATAGATTTATATAATTTGTACATTATTTGAATTGAGAGCATTAAAAATTAATGTTTATTTACAGTGCATAAAACATAACATTTTGATTGTAGCTACATTATTTGGTGCACCACTTGAGTTAGAAATGATTGATTTTTACTTTTACTGAGAAGGTGTGAACTTGGATCTGAAAATAGATCGAGCAGGTGTTGAAAGAAATGTTTTCTTTGTCGCAGGGGACTGGTTGCTCTTCAAACCCTTCGTAAACTTGAAGAATTGACAGGAAAACAAGTCTATCAACTCTTCGACTACATCTGCGGAGTTAGCACAGGTAGGTTACATGTGTATCGGGGGAAGGGAGGGGGCGAATTTGAGTAAGCCTCAATAGATATGAGTCAGGACAGCCATTATCGCACCCAAAAGTCCATTGCCCTGATTATTCTTTGTGGAACAAGAACTTATTGGCATCATCCTAAATATGTCCTCTGACAGTTTGGCCCTGTGACTGCTGAGTGATAATTATGCTCTGGTAAAATTGCTGGATGGATTTTGGCGGAGAAGCATATTCTCTAATTGAAACACTTCGGACTTCTAAAAGATATAGCACTACGAGCTTCCAACACAAAATGGAAGAACTCCCTTCACTGATATCAGTAGTGGCTTAATTGGTAGCACCTTTGCCTCTGAGTCAGAAGGTTGTGGATTCCCACTCCAGGGACTTGAGCACAAAAATTTAGCCTGATACTCCAGTGCAATACTGAGGGAGAGCTGCATTGTTGGAGGTGCCATCTTTTGGATGAGACGTTAAACTGAGGCCTCCTCTGCCCTCTCAGGTGGACATATAAGATCCCATGGTACTATTTTGAAGAAGAGCAGGGGAGTTATCCCTAGTACCCAGCTAATTTTTATCCCTCAATCAACATCACTAAAACAGATTATCTGGCCATTATCACATTGCTGTTTGTGTAAGCTTGCTGTGTGCCAAATTGTGTGCCATGTTTCCTACCTTATCATCATAGGCAGTCCCTCGGAATCAAGGAAGACTTGCTTTCACTCTTAGCATGAGTTCTTAGGTGGCTGAACAGTCCAAAATGAGAGCCACAGACTATCACAAGTGGGACAGATAGTCGTTGAGGGAAGGGGTCGGTGGGACAGATTTGCCACACGCTCTTTCTGCAGCCTGCGCTTGATTTCTGCATGCTTTCGGCGATGAGACTCAAGGTGCTCAGCGCCCTCCCGGATGCACTTCCTCCACTTAGGACAGTCTTTGGCCAGGGACTCCCAGGTGTCAGTGGGGATGTCGCACTTTGTCAGGGAGACTTTGAGAGTGTTGTTGTAATGCTTCCACTGCCTGCCTTTGGCTCGTTTGCCGTGAAGGAGTTCCGAGTAGAGCACTTGCTTTGGGAGTCTCGTGTCTGGCATGCGAACTATGTGGCCTGCCTAGTGGAGCTGATCAAGTGTGATCAGTGCTTCAACACTGGGATGTTGGCCTGGTCGAGGACACTAATGTTGGTGCCTCTGTTCTCCCAGGGGTTTGTAGGATCTTGCGGAGACATCATTAGTGGTATTTCTCCAGCGACTTGAGGTGTCTACTGTACATGGTCCATGTCTCTGACCCATACAGGAGGGTGGGTATTACTACAGCCCTGTAGACCCCATTACAACAGTGACTACACTTCAAAAAGTACTTAATTGGTTAAAGCACTTTGCAATGTCCAGTGGTCGTGAAAGACGTGATATAAATGCAAGTCTTTCTTTTTGCTGTCGGCCTCAGCTAGCATTTTCTGTGATGTTGCATTCCAGCTACCCTGCTTTGTGTATAAATAATGCTGCACTGAGGGCAATTGCCAAACTCTGAATCTGTAGGTTGCAGTCACTTGGCACTATATCATGGTCAGTGATTGGAGGTTGATCTTTCCAAGCTTGCAACCTTTATATGCCACACTTGAACTTATAGTTGGGCGTTAAGCTTTCATTCAAGTTCCTATGGCAGTGAAAGAGCTATAAATGCAATTCAAAACTGGGGCTTGTACGCAGCAGCATAGGGGGATGAGTCCTTCACCAAAGGAGCAAGGTGATGTTACCCACCCCTCCCTGCCATTAAGGGAAGGGTATTACGTAATGCACCAAATTGAAGTTAATACTCCAAAAAAGTACATTGATGAATTGAAAGGTTTGATTAACATGCTGCTGCTGGGTAGTTTTAAAATGAGTTGTTGTATCTCTTAGATTATAACTAATAGCCACATTTCACTAATAAATCTGATTTGAAAAAACCTTTTATCTAATTTTTCCATGTAATCTCATAAATCTCATTACTTTTCCATTTCCTTATTTATAATTGGAAGTCCATTCATGTTCTAACTGGGGCAGTGCGTTTTACCAAATTCATGCCAGGTGCTGTTCATGAACACTAGAGGGCACTGGTTGTTAACAATTCCGGCCCCTCTGGGATACTGCATTAAGAATAAAGCAGTGGTTCTGGGCCATATACAAGTAAACTGGAAAAATAAGAGAAGATAAACGGGATGATTATGTGCTGCAAACTCGGACATTTCTAGAACAGATTGGTCATTTTCACATTGCCGTTTGTGGGACTTTGCTGTGCGCAGATTGACTGCTGCGTTTTCTACTTTGCAACACTGACTACATTTCAAAAGTACTTCATTGGCTGTAAAGCACTTTGGGTTCTCCTGAGGTCATGAAGGGCGCTATATAAATGCAAGCTATTTCTCAAGCACTTTTCATGCTATGGATGTTATGCTAACTGGCCTGTAATGACTAGGTCTATATTGGAACTATATTTGCCATTCTCCAGTCTCTATAATTACACATGAAGACTATTCTGCCCAGAAAGACCCGACATTTCCCTATTGCAGCATCCAGTTGTTAAATAATTCCAGTAGTTATGCTTCCACTACTCTGTCCAGAAGTCATTCCATACATTGATAACTGTGTATGAAGAACTTCCTGAGGCCCTCATTTTGCATTTTATTAATTTGGAACTTTGTCCCCTTCTCGTACTCTCTCAATTTAATTTGTTGTGATTTTCTAGATTTCCCTTTTCTATGCTGTTTACTAACATGTTTACCTCACTATGCATGCTTTACGGGCTGAAAAGCACACATTTCTCGCAGTCTTTCTTTACAACTTTCTTTATAACACTAGGGATCAGCCAAACAGTTCTTGTATTCTTAATGTTTGAATGTCTCTCTGTGTCTGGGCTCAGTACTTGAGATGTGGTCTAATCATAGGAACATGAGTAGGATATTCAGCCCCTCAGGCCTGCCCTACCGTTCCATTTGATTATGGCTGATTTGCACTTCAACTACAGAGCACTATATAGCATGAGTATGACTTCCCCTGACGTGTACACTATTGTCTTGGCTTTATACTTCAGTATTCTGTACTACAATGGTTGACCATGCTGGGCATCATCCACTTGGGTCTCTTTCAACTTCATCTTTGGTTCACCATTCAAGGAGAGCAAGTACAGTATTGCCCATTTTTCCTTTCTGTGTGCAATACTCTACATCTATGCATTCAATTTAATCTGTCATAGTTCTGCCCAATTGAGAAAAAAATATAAAAATTAGGAGCAGGAGTAAGCCATACAACCTCTTGAGCCTGCTCCGCCATTCAATACGAACATGGTTAATCTTCGACCTTCCACCATTTTCCCATCCAATCTCCGTATCCTTTGATTCCCCTCGAGTCCAAAAATCTATCTATCTCAGCCTTGAACATACTCAACGATTGAGCCATCCATAGCCCTTTGGGGTAGAGAATTCCAGAGATTCGCAACCCTCTGAGTGAAGAAATTCCTCCTCATCTCAGTCTTAAATGGCCGATCCCTTATCCTGAGACTGTGTCCCTTAGTTCTAGACTCTCCAGCCAGGGGTAACAGCATCTATCCTGTCAACTCCCCTCAATCTTGTATGTTTCAATGAGATCACCTCTCATTCTTCTAAACTCCAGAGAGTTCTACTCAATCTCTTCATAGGATAGCCCTCTCGTCTCAGGATTCAATCAATTACATATTTTGTCCAACTCATTTTGTAATTTCTGAGCTGCCGCCTCAGATTTCACTACCTCAGTTCCATTTACCCACCTTTGCTCTATTTCCCTTGATACCTTTAACCTCAAAAAAATTATCAATCTCCGTCTTGAGAATTTCAATTGACCCAGCAACTACAGCCTCTCCGTCACGCCACATTTCTGTCATGCTTATCACGTCCGCAGCTGATTGGCTTATATGCAAAGTTTTTATTTTCATAAAACAGCAAGACATCATTGCCTAACCGTGCCAACAGGAATCAAAGCCCAATACCAAGGCTTGGCAAATTTGGAAATAAAACTAACTTTGCAACAAACCCAAGTAAAAATAAACTCTAAATAAACTCTTTATTCATTACATAGTTTATTGGAAAACCGTGTATCCTCTGCCTCACTCTATCATCATCATCTCTGTTGTTGCATATTGCTTATGAATAAGGTGATGAAATAAACAGTCCAGTAACTCTCTTGGTTAAAAAGGCTTTAAACTATTGCAGTATTGAATCGGCGCCCGTTATACGCAGCGCCTGATATTCAGTTACATTGCAGTCGCTGGAACTGAATATCAGGCACTGTGTATAACTGGCGGCCGATCCAATACTGCCTGTTCTGCTCCACTGTCTGAGACAAATTTCTTTTTTAGAATTAGTTTTTTTCTGCCAAGAGTACCTATCTGCACAGACAGTCAGCATGTTCACCATAATAATGGGTTCCAAGTTGTCAGCAAGCTCATTAAGCATATTAGTACCAGTCTGTTGCAGGCAAAGTCGCACTCAAATTGCTGTCACCGCCAGTTATTTCATCCTTGCATTGTACAGCTCAAAATGCTTTCCAGATTTAATTGGCTGGACAGGTCCAAATGTGTAATTGTACTGTTGGGTGTTTTTCATGGTTCAAGTGGACTGATTGTATTGATTTGTGATTATCATTTTCAGGTGCCATACTGGCCTTCACGTTGGGGTTTTTCCAGATTCCACTGGATGATTGTGAGGAGATGTACCGGAAACTAGGTACTGATGTATTTAAACAGAATGTGATAGTGGGGACGATGAAAATGGGCTGGAGTCATGCCTTTTATGAGAGCGAGCCCTGGGAAAAAATACTGAAGTAAGTTTTGGATATTCTTTTATTTTCTTCTAATAACTGCCTGCACCCAGGAGCCTCAGCGGGCACATGTAGGCATTTAGGGTGCCATCCATGTCAGCCTCTGTGCCAGTTTAAGAAAAAAAAGTGGTCCAAAGGGAGGCTGATTTTCTGCTAGCTTCATTCCCCTGCAATGAAGGAGTCATGATGAGGACACATCCCATGCTGAAATTCAAATAGTTTGGCCAAACTGCACCCCTAGTACTCCTCTTGCCAATATAAAATCGGAGCATCACTAATGCATTGGCTTGTCTTATTGAAATAGGCTTCTTAAATCTAGATTATCTTCCCAAAATTGACTGGGGACATGTGTTTTTTGTAAGAAACATTGATATTTAGTTTTATTTGGCCTCCTGCATTTCCCCATTACATCATGTTTAGCACACTTTTGTAAAGGTGACAACAGCCCTCTAAGAGCTGCTGCAGCAACAAATATCCCGTAATGTGCTCTCGAGCTTGCTTTCAACGGCCGTTTCCCAATTACAATTAGTGGCAGTCTTACTTAGCCGCACAATTGCACTTGAGGCCAGCCTACCCTGTTGCCAGCAAGGGTAAGCCTGCGCCATAGGTGGGCACGGTGACGATGAAATCGCTGATGCAATTTCTGGGCTTAAGACTTGAAAAATAAGGAAAAACTGGAAGTCACTTTAATTGTAAACGTGTTGCTATTGTTTACAGAAGCCTTCAATTGTAGCTTACAATAAAAAAACCAATAGGTGAAAGTTTTGTAACCCTTCCCTATGACCCAGTGGTTAAATACTACAGCTAGTATGGTACAGTGCCATGCAGGCCAGGGCAACCTTCGATTTGATCCAATCCATGGTATGTGTTGTCAGTTAATCTCTCATGGGGCAAAACTGCAGTTGGATTTAGTGCAATTGGATTCAGTTCCCTTGGGCTGAAGAGGTGTAAAAATATGCTGGGGTTCCCACTCCTGATTGTCCAGTGTCCTGTGCTGTATATGCATGCATGGTGGATGAGGACAAATTCGGCCTCTGGTTTGCTACTATTATGGTTTTGTATAAAGATCGTTAACTTGGATGAAGTACAGTGAGCTGGAACTTGTAGAATTATGCCCCTACCATGAGTCAGCACTTTGGGAGATGACTGGATTTTCTTCAATGAAAATTATACTTGTCCTACCACGCAGTCCACAGGTTGCAAATTATCTTCGAACCAAAACTTTTAAATCTTGCAATTTGTAGCAATCTTTTAAGTAAAAAAGAAACTTGCAACTCAAGATTGAGCCTCCACAGCCCTTGGGGGGCAGAGAATTCCAAAGATTCACCACCCTCTGAGTGAAGAAATTTCTCCTCATCTTAGTCCTAAATGGCCGACCCCTTATTCTGAGACTGTGACCCCTGGTTCTAGACTCCCCAGCCAGGGGAAACATCCTCCCTGCATCTACCTTGTCAAGCCCTGTAAGAATGTTATATGTTTCAATGAGATCACCTCTCATTCTTCTAAACTCGAATATAGGCCTAGTCTACTCAATCTGTCCTCATAAGACAATCCCCCCATCCGAGGAATCAGTCTGGTGAACCTTCGTTGTACTCCCTCTATGGCAAGTATATCCTTCCTTGGGTAAGGAGACCAAAACTGTACACAATACTCCAGGTGTGGTCTCACTAGGGCACTATATATTTGCAGTAAGACGTCTTTACTCTTTTATACTCAAATTCTCTTGTAATAAAGGCCAACATACTTTCTTAATTGCTTGCTGGATATGCATATTAATTTTCAGTGATTCTTGTACAAGGACACCCAGGTCCCTCTGAACACCAACCTTTCCCATTCTCTCACCATTTAAAAAACACTCTGCTTTACTATTTTTTCTACCAGTGGATATCATCATCATCATAGGCAGTACCTCGGAATCGAGGAAGACTTGCTTCCACTCTTAGAATGAGTCCTTAGGTGGCTGTACAGTCCAATGCGAGAGCCACAGTCCCTGCCACAGGTGGGATAGACAGTCGTTGAGGGTAAGAGAGGGTGGGACAGGTTTGCCGCACGTTCCTTCCGCAGCCTGCGCTTATCTTCCGCCTGCACTCGCCAACGAGTCTCGAGGTGCTGAACACCCTCCCGGATCCGCCTCCTCCACCCAGGGCGGTCTTCGGCCAGGGACTCCCAGGAGTCGGTGGGGATGCTGCACTTTACCAGGGAGACTTTGAGGGTGTCTTTGTAACGTTTCCTCTGTCCACCTTTGGCTCGTTTGCTATAAAGGAATTCCGAGTAGAGCGCTTGTTTCGGGAGTCTCGTGTCTGTCATGCGGACGACGTGGCCCGCCCAGCGACGCTGATCAAGTGTAGTCAGGTTGAGGACGCTAATGTAAGGTGCATCTGTTCTGCCAAGGAATTTGTAGGATCTTGCGGAGGCATCGTTGGTGGTATTTCTCCAGTGACTTGAGGTCTCTACTGTACATGCTCCATGTCTCTGAGCCATACAGGAGGGCGGGTATTACTACAGCCCTGTAGACCATGAGCTTGGTGGTAAATTTGAGGGCCTCATCTTCGAACACTCTTCTCCTCAGGCGGCCGAAGGCTGTGCTGACGCACTGGAGGCGGTGTTGAATCTCCTCCTCAGTGTCTGCTTTGTGGATGAGAGGCTCCTGAGGTATGGGAAATGGTCCACGTTGTCCAGGGCTGCGCCGTGGATCTTGATGACTGGGGGGGCAGTGCTGTGCGGCGAGGACCGGCTGGTAGAGGACCTTTTGTCTTACGGATGTTTAGCATAAGGCCCATTCTTTTGTACGCCTCGGTAAATATATCGACAATGTCTCTGGACTCTGCGGAGGTACCAGCGGATTGGAAAGCAGCTAATGTAACGCCTATGTTTAAAAAAGGGGCAGACAAAAGGCAGTTAACTATAGGCCGGTTAGTTTAACATCTGTAGTGGGGAAAATGCTTGAAACTATCATTAAGGAAGAAATAACGGGACATCTAGATAGGAATAATGCAATCAAGCAGACGCAGCATGGATTCATGAAGGGGAAATCATGTTTAACTAATTTACTGGAATTCTTTGAGGATATAACGAGCATGGTGGATAGAGGTGTACCGATGGATGTGGTGTATTTAGATTTTCCAAAGGCATTCGATAAGGTGCCACACAAAAGGTTACTGCAGAAGATAAAGATACGCTGAGTCAGAGGAAATGTATTAGCATGGATAGAGAATTGGCTGGCGAACAGAAAACAGAGTCGGGATAAATGGGTCCTTTTCGGGTTGGAAATCGGTGGTTAGTGGTGTGCCACAGGGATCGGTGCTGGGACCACAACTGTTTACAATATACATAGATGACCTGGAAGAGGGGACAGAGTGTAGTGTAACAAAATTTGCAGATGACACCAAGATTAGTGGGAAAGCGGGTTGTGTAGAGGACACAGAAAGGCTGCAAAGAGATTTAGATAGGTTAAGCGAATGGGCTAAGGTTTGGCAGATGGAATACAATGTCGGAAAGTGTGAGGTCATCCACCTTGGGGGGGAAAAAAAAACAGTAAAAGGGAATATTATTTGAATGGGGCGAAATTACAACATGCTGCAGTACAGAGGGACCTGGGGTCCTTGTGCGTGAATCCCAAAAAGTTAGTTTGCAGGTGCAGCAGGTAATCAGGAAGGCGAATGGAATGTTGGCCTTCATTGCGAGAGGGATGGAGTACAAAAGCAGGGAGGTCCTTCTGCAACTTTATAGGGTATTGGTGAGGCCGCACCTAGAGTACTGCGTGCAGTTTTGGTCACCTTACTTGAGGAAGGATATACTAGCTTTGGAGGGGGTACAGAGACGATTCACTCGGCTGATTCCGGAGATGAGGGGGTTACCTTATGATGATAGATTGAGTAGACTGGGTCTTAACTCGTTGGAGTTCAGAAGGATGAGGGGTGATCTTACAGAAACATTTAAAATCATGAAAGGGATAGACAAGATAGAGGCAGAGAGGTTGTTTCCACTGGTCGGGGAGACCAGAACTCGGGGGCACAGCCTCAAAATACGGGGGAGCCAATTTAAAACCGAGTTGAGAAGGAATTTCTTCTCCCAGAGGATTGTGAATCTGTGGAATTCTCTGCCCAAGGAAGCAGTTGAGGCTAGCTCATTGAATGTATTCAAGTCACAGATAGATAGATTTTTAACAAATAAGGGAATTAAGGGTTACGGGGAGCGGGCAGGTAAGTGGAGCTGAGTCCACGGCCAGATCAGCTATGATCTTGTTAAATGGCGGAGCAGGCTCGAGGGGCTAGATGGCCTACTCCTGTTCCTAATTCTTATGTTCTTATGTCCTGGAATTCAGCCTCTGAGTGTACGCAGATGCAGGCGTCGTCTGCGTACTGTGGCTCGACGACAGAGGTTGGGGCAGTCTTGGACCTGGCCTGGAGACGGCGAAGGTTGAACAGTTTCCCACTTGTTCTGTAGTTTAGTTCCACTCCAGCGGGGCGCTTGTTGACTGTGAGGTGGAGCATGGCAACGAGGAAGATTGAGAAGAGGGTTGGGGCGATGACACAGCCCTGTTTGACTCCAGTCCGGACGCGAATTGGGTCTGTAATAGATCCGTTGGTCATGGAGCAGGCGGAGGATGTTAATGAACTTTTGGGGCCATCCGAAACGGACGAGAACGCTCCATAGACCCTCGCGGTTGACACTGTCAAAGTCCTTTGTAAGGTCGAAGAGGGCCATGTATAAGGGCTGGCGCTGCTCCCTGCCTTTTTTTTCTGCCGCTGATGCGCTGCAAAAATCATGTCCGTTATGCCCCATAGGGACAGAATTCGCACTGTGACTCCGGGAAGAGCTCCTCGGCCACAGGGAGGAGACTCTAGTGACAACTTTCTCAGTGGCTGATAGCAGGGAGATTCCTCTGTAGTTGCCGCAGTCGGACTTGTCCCCTTTTTTGAAGATGGTCACAATCACTGCATCTCTGAGATCTCCCGGCATGCTCTCCTCCCTCCAGATGCAGTCATGTATCCGCGCCAACAGCGCCTCTCCGCCATATTTTAGCGCCTCAGCAGGGATTCCATCCGCTCCCATAGCCTTGTTGTTTTTGAGCTGACTTATGGCTTTTCCTACCTCGTGCAACATTGTGGTTTCACTGAGGTGGTGGCGGGTCGCATGCTGCGGGATGGAGTCGAGAACACTGTAGTCAAAGACAGAGTCTCGATCGAGGAGATCTTCAAAGTGGGCCCGGATTGCCTCTGTGTCCTTGATGAGTGTTTCCCCGTTCTTAGCCAGTAGTGGGGTGGGACCTTGGGCGTTTGGACGGTAGGTGGCCTTGACTGCGATGAAGAATCCTCGCATATCAGGACTGTCGGCTAATTGTTGTATCTCCTGCGCTTTCTCCATCCACCACCTATACTTTAGGTCCCGGGTTTTTTTGTTGGTCCTCGGCCCTGAGCCGCCTGTAATGTTGCTTTTCAGCTCCCGAGTTGGGTTGCTGCTTAAGGCTCAGAAATGCTCTGCGCTTGCGATCTATTAGTTCTTGGATCTCTTGATCATTCTCATCAAACCAGTCCTGGTGTTTTCTGGTTGAGTGACCAAGCGTCTCTTCACAGGTACTGGTTATGGAGGCCTAGAGGGCAGACCAAGCACTGTGGCCATTCTGTGTCTCAGGATCATCAAGGCACGCCAAGTTAGTTGTGAGGCACTGGCTGTATAGGGCCCTCTTAGCTGGGTCTTTAAGTGCCCCGGCATTGACTTTTTTGCGGCACTGCTTCTGCTGCCCCCTCCGTTTTGGGGCTATGTTGATGTCGATGATGGATCGGATTAAGCGGTGGTCCGTCCAGCAGTCGTCAGCTCCTGTCATGGCGCGGGTGATGTACATATAATGTGCATTTAATGTGCATATAAATGAATATAGTGTGGAGAAATGGGAAGTTATCCACTTTGGTCACCTACTATCAGGGGCGCTATTCGGCGCCGAACTTGCGGCCAACATCTCGCCGTAGGCAACTCGGCCTATACAGCAGTGCCTGGTCTCCAGTCGTCTTGGACCCCCTTGCCACTGGAACAAGACCTTGTTCAGCTAAGCCCGCATGGTAACCGGTGTGCAAAGGCCACTCCACGTTAAAAGAACTCGCATACCATACCGGCTAAGATGAGCAAGGTCTTGGTCAAGTGGCAAGGGGGTCCAAGATGACTGGAGACCAGGCACTGCTATATAGGCCTAGTTGCCTACGGCGAGATGTTGGCCGCAAGCTCGGTGCCGAATAGCGCCCTTGATGGTAGGTGACCAAAGTGGATAGCTTCTCATTTCTCCACACTATATTCATTTGCCATGTTCTTGCCCACTCAGCCTGCCTTGTTCCCCTTGAAGCCTCTTTGCAGCCTCCTCACAACTTCCATTCCCATCTTGCTTTGTATCATCAGCAAACTTGGTTATATTACATTTGGTATCCTCATCTAAATCATTGATAAAGATTGTGAATAGCTGGGGCCCAAGCACCGATCCTTGCAGTACTCCACTAGTTATAGCCTGCCAACCTGAAAATGACCCGTTTATTCCTACTATCTGTTTTCTGTCCGTTAACCAATCCACAATCCCATGAGCCTTAATTTTGTTTAATAACCTCTTGTGTGGCACCTTATCAAATGCCTTCTGAAAATCCAAATACACCACATGCACTGGTTCCCCCTTTATCTATTTTGCTAGTTGCAACTCAAGAAACTAACAGATTTGTCAAACATGATTTCCCTTTCATAAATCCGTGTTGACTCTGCCCAATCCTATTATTTTCTAAGTGCTCTGTTACCACGTCCTTAATAATGGATTCTAGCATTTTCTCTACTACTCATTTCAGTTTTGCCTAAAGATGACTTGGCCATTCATGGGCATTGCTGACTGCTAGTTTCAGAAAGGCACTTATGAAGCCTGGAAGTAGGTCTTTTCCCCTTGCTCTCAGCGGGGTGATGGTATGTGGCGAGTAAAGACCCACATTACAAACCTGTATCAATCCAGTTAAAGAATTTGTAGCCTTTTGTGGCAGCTGAGTGAGAAAAAACCCACCTATATCTTTGGTTGGAGCGCTGTCCAAAACCACCAATACAATTGGATTAGGTTGGCCTGTTCCATGCCAGTGTTCACCCTGTGCAGTAGCACGGATAATGTCACGTTGTGATCTACAAAATCCTGACCAGAACGCTATCATAACAGTTGACAGTACTAAACCTCCACCTTCATGTTTAGGGCCTGAACACAAGAGATTCTTCCCCTTTACCTCAACATTTTGTACATATCTAAAATGTCTTTGCAGAATAACAATGGATCACACTTACACAAGACTTTTCCAGGCTGTGAAACTTTCTTGCAGAGATTGTTGTTGCCTGTTGAAGTTCACTGAAAAATTAACCATTGTCTTCTAGACCAGAGTTATTTAACCATGCAGTAGGTCGTCGGTGGCAGGTCGGAGCCATAAAAGGAACAGCGTGCGGCGGCCCCTGGACAGCATGGCAGCTCCGACCTGCGAGAGACCATCAGCGGCAGGATCGGGGCCATAAAAGGTTCGGCATGCTGCGGCCCCGACCTGGAGCATACCACTGCAAGTACAGCGTGAGCCGGTTCAGGAGGGCAATGGCTGTGAAGAGGGCGACTGGATTGGATGTCACCATAATCCATGTCACTGGAGCATGGGCAGTTACAGCAGGAGTGGCGAGGTCGGGGCGAAGGAACGGCGAGAGATTGCAGTGCGCCGTGATCGGGGCCCAGGAGAGGGGTGAGTTCGGGGCCCAGAAGCGTGGGCCCAGGGGCAGCAGGGCCCAGGAGCAGCAAGGACCAGCCCATACTGAGATATGTATGAGCGCTAGGTCCGTGCAGCAGAGCAGGTCTCCAGTCGTCCTGGTTAACCCTTGCCACTGGACCAAGACCGAGCTCTGTCAAGCCCGCATGGTGGCTGGTGTGCAACGGCCACCACACATTAAAAAAATCCACGCACAGGCATGTTCCATCCTTCAATATGCAGTTCGGGATCTGGAATATCAGGTCCTTCATTGAAACACCTGTGAACTCATCCCTTTTTGGCATGGAAGCAAGTCATCCTCGATTCTAGGGGCCGCCTAAGAAGGTGGTCATGGAAAAGTTCAGATCAAGAAACTTTTGGCAGTGGATTTGTTTCTTCCATCAGTAACAATTAACCTTGGTTAAGATTCTTGCTTCACAGTTTTAGGGATGGAGGGAAAATATGGCACTTGGATAGCTGGCCTCTGGAGTCACTGATTGTCCCAGGAGCTTGAACTTGTGCTTCACAAGGTAAAGGAAACTAAATAACGAGTGAAACCATAACCTGTTCAATTCAGAAAACGTCCTTGGGGTTTCTCCTGGTTAATGGTTGTAAAGTATGGTGGATACTTGTTTTAAGAGTAAGGAACTTTCTAAATATTTTAGGCGAAACGCACCATAGAAAATTTCCATTTTCTTCAGTATCCTCAACATGTGTTGTTGATTTTAGAAAATGTGAAGCATGTAAAAACTTTAAAAATCAATGTTACTAACTTTGTTTTACAATTTTAAAACCTGTATTGTTTGCAATAGTCACTACATTAATACTGAAGCTTGAATTCAGAAATATTTTCATGACAGTTCATTAATACTTTATAATATAATTTTGATTTTAATAGAATAAAGAGACTCCGCGAATAATTTTTATTCGATGACCACCGTTTGCAGAAATAGGCTAATTTTCGCTGTTCAGTCATATAACAATTTTGCCACTCCATCCCCATTTATGAGAGAGACCTCGATGAATAAATTCGTCCGGTGGGTTATAAATCACAAGATCTGGGACATATATACTGACATAGTAACTATCAATGGCTTACAATTGTATCTTTTGTTGCGGTTTAGCTTGGAGTTCTGATCTTTTTTTAACTGTGACTAATAATGCTCTCAATTATAGGGAAAGAATGGGTGAAGACCTTTTAATTCAAACTGCAAGGAACCCTAAAAGTCCTAAGGTGAGTTCTTTGTATTGCAAATTTCTGTACTTTAATGCATACGTGCTCGGCTTACTGACTTAATGTATTGTGTACTCTTGTAATCATTGCCATTAGTCTTCCGATGAAAAAATTATACGGTACTCCTTTGGCCCTGAATCTCATTAGTGCTGGATAGAAGTAACTGTATTTTGCCTTAGCAGAGATAATTTTGGTGAACGCTCTCTGGAGTAGAATTTTACTTTAGTATAATTAACAATGATCAATTTTGCCAGAGAAAATATAGGTAGAAAATAGGCTTGTAATAATGGAAGGTAGGCAGCAAACCAGTTACTGCAAGTATGTGAATATAATGATGGAATGATTGCTCATTTTTGAAATCAGTGACAGGGAAGAGGTAATGCATATCAAATGTACAAGTTACAAAATAGAATAAGCTTACATTTTAACAGTTAAATCAGGTACTTATGTGAAGAGTGAAGAGTGTCATTTTTGCTTGAATACTTGAGTTGCTGTAGTTGTTCAGATGAAAATTGTAACTCGTGGAAGATATGAGATGATGGTATTCCATGAGAGAGGGTGAGGTCCGGACTGAGGGATATAGGAGAAGGGCTGATGTATGCAATTTTGTGATGATTGGAGAAGGGGGACTGCATTAAGGATTAGACTTCGGAGATTAATGTTTCATCTTTGATCCCATATAATTTGCTTTGTGCAATAAGAGCATTAAAATTTAATCTTTATGATTATGATTTTTATTTTGTGGATATAAATGCTATTCTGTGAGCCTCCACCATTGATATTGAATAAATATTAAAAGATTATCTTATATGCATGCATACAAGATCAAAAATGTATGTAGACAGTGTCCGCTTGTATGCAATTCATATTCTTTCGTGGACTCCCCTCCTGGCAGGTTTTCTTCCTACTGGAGCATTGTGTCTTGGGATGGTGAATACAATGGCAGTGCAATACCATATGGCAGCTTGGCTCAGATGGTTGCTCTCTCCTCTGGGTTCACAGGTTGTGGGTTCCAGTCCCACTTCAGGACTTGAGCACATAATCTTGGCTGACATGTCACTTGTGTGACTAATTTGCATCTGTGAGCTTTGTGATTTGTGGAGCTCGCATATTAATTCAAGTTGTGACCAAACTCTTGTGCCCTGGTCAAACCTCACCTTGAGTACTTTCTCCTCTTCTGGTTTCCAAGACACCAGGGAGACATTCAAGTGCTCAAGACAGTGCCGAGAAGAGCCCACGAGGCTTATCCTCAGTGTCAAAGATCTGAGTTTGAGGAAAGAGTGAGAAACTTGTGCTTGGCCTGGAAAGGAAGCGACTGAACTTGTCTAGCTATGGAAAATAGTTAAGGGAACAAGAGGATAGATCATAAAATTGTAGGCTTTTTTTTAGTCGCACAGAGCGAGATCTTCCTGCCTGAAAGAGCTACTCACTTAGTCCCATTCTCCTGTTCTTTCAAGTTACTATTTTTCAAATATTTATCCGCTTCCCATTAGCAGTTATTATGGATTTTGTTTATGGTAGGGCATTTTAAATCCTAACAACCATTTGCATAAAAATAAACATCATTCTCCCAACCTCTCCCTTTGCTGTTGGATAATCTTAAATGTATGCCCTCTATTTACCCACTTTTATTATATAAATTATCCTACATTATATAATTGCAGTTGGTATCTAAATATTATAGAATGATGCATCACAGAAGGAGGCCATTTGGCTCGTTGTGCCTGTGCCAGCTCTTTGAAAGAGCTATCCAATTAGTTGGATTGCACCTCCCCTGCCCTTCCCCATAACCCTGTAAATGTTTCCCCTTATTTATCCAATTCCCTTTTGAAATTTATTATTGAATCTGCTTTCACCACCCTTTCAGACAGTGCATTCCAGATCATAACTCGCTGTGTAAAAAAAAAAAAAAATTCTCCTCATCCTACTTCTGGAACTTTTGCTAATTACCTTAACTCTGTGCCCTCTGGTTACCAGCTCTTCTGCCACTGGTAACTGTTTCTCCTTATTTACTCTAGCAAAACTGTTCATGATTTTGAACACCTCTATTAAATCTCCCCATATCCTTCTCTGCTCTAGGGGGAATGATCCCAGCTTCTCTGGTCTCTCCATGTAACTGTCTGTCTCACATCCATGGTACCATTCCAGTAAATCTCTGCACCTTCTCCAATTGTGAAATGTTTATAGTTGTACCTGTTAAGTTTTAAAATAATTTGCATTTATATAGCCCCGTTCGCTTTCTCAGGACAGTTCTCACAACCAATTAATTACTTTTGAAGTTTAGTCACTGTTTTGTAGGTAAATGCAGCAACCAATTTGTACACAGCAAGGTTCCGTAAATAAAAGAACTGTTCATTTATTTATGGCAGTGTTTGTTGAGGGCTAAACATTGATCAAGACTTCCCTTTTGCTCTTTGAATCATGGCATGGTATCTTTTACACCCACCCTAGAGGGCAGACTCGGCCTTAGATTAATGTCTCGTCTGAAAGATGGCACCTCCAACAATGCAGCACTCCCTCACTTTTGCATTAAAGTGTCATTATCGATTGTATTTAAGTCCATGTTAAAGTTGTACTTCTGCTATCATAGGGTTTAAAATAGTTAAATTATTGCGTGAAAGATAGTATGAAGTATTTTGGTGCCTTATGATTCTGGTCAGTTTATTCTACAAAATTTATATTGGAACGCTAAATGGTGTAATTGAATTTAAAATACTGTGACATTACACTGCACATTACTGATGGCAGGTCATGTTATACAGCTGTCTTATATTTTTTGAGATTCTGAAGCTCCAGCATTGTCCATATACTTGTTGACATGGTGTGATAGGGGAAACACCAATTGCATCTTGCCAGATGATGTTTCCAACAGTTCCTGCTTTTCCGTGCAACTGAACTCTGAGAAACCAGAGTTATACGACAGCCTGCGCTCCGAACTTAAGGTCTGAAATCCCCACTTCCCATGGGTTTTGCTTGTAGTCACATATGCTGCAGAGCCTGATAGCTTCCACTTTTACCTTTCTGCAGTCTTCAACAGATATCCGAAGGTGCTAAAACCACAGGGCTTTCAAAATAGTAATTGTATTTTTTATTAGCAAATTACCTGTCGAAAGCAATAGTAATATCATCAAAACTTCTAGGGCCACGGTATCTGCTTGGCTGAGCTCGCGTGGCATCAAATAGTCTAGAGCAGGAATTTTCCAGTATTCCAGTCACAGTCCACTTAATGGGCCCAAGTTTCGGGCCATGTCTAGAACGGCACAGCCCCGACCTGGACGCCCGTTTTTCGCGCCACAAAGTGCGCCTAAAAAAAACTTCCAGATTCTCCGGCTCCCTGCTGGTCCTCTGGCCCTCGGCGTGGCGCAGCACGAGCTGTGGGGGCGGAGCTAGGTCCCTGCGCTGAAAACAGTGCCGGGACCTCTGCACATGCGCGCTACAGTGGGCGCGCATGTGCAGTAGCTCCAGGCGCCCAAAACTGTGTGGGAGGGGCCCGAAGCATGCAGCCCCTAGCCCAGCTCCTGCTTCCTCCCGACCTGACTCAATTCCCGCTCCCTCACCCCCGGACCCGACCGCGACACCGACCCGACTCCCACTCCCCCGCCCCCGACACGAACCGACCGCCCTCCACCTCCTCCCCCCCCCCGACCTTGCCACGACCCCCCCTCCGACCGGCTCTGACCCGCGCTTCCCCTGATCCAACCCGCACTCCCGACCCCGGACCCGACCCGACCCAACGTCACCTACCTGTAAATCTGGTGCTGGGGACGGGCCCTGCCCGAATTCTTGGGCCCGGCCGCCGGGCCCGGCCCATTCCCCCCCCTTTCTCCTCCCTCCCCCCCTTTCTCCTCCCTCCTCCCCCCTTTCTCCTCCCTCCCCCCCCCTTTCTCCTCCCTCCTCCCCCCCCCCTTTCTCCTCCCTCCCCCCCCCCCCTTTCTCCTCCCTCCCCCCCTTTCTCCTCCCTCCCCCCCTTTCTCCTCCCTCCCCCCCCCTTTCTCCTCCCTCCCCCCCCCCTTTCTCCTCCCTCCCCCCCCCTTTCTCCTCCCTCCCCCCCCTTTCTCCTCCCTCCCCCCCCTTTCTCCTCCCTCCCCCCCCTTTCTCCTCCCTCCCCCCCCTTTCTCCTCCCTCCCCCCCTTTCTCCTCCCTCCCCCCCCCTTTCTCCTCCCTCCCCCCCCTTTCTCCTCCCTCCCCCCCCCCCTTTCTCCTCCCTCCCCCCCCCCTTTCCTCCCTCCCCCCCCCCCCTTTCTCCTCCCTCCCCCCCCTTTCTCCTCCCTCCCCCCCCTTTCTCCTCCCTCCCCCCCCTTTCTCCTCCCTCCCCCCCCTTTCTCCTCCCTCCCCCCCCCTTTCTCCTCCCTCCCCCCCCCTTTCTCCTCCCTCCCCCCCCCCTTTCTCCTCCCTCCCCCCCCCCTTTCTCCTCCCTCCCCCCCCTTTCTCCTCCCTCCCCCCCCTTTCTCCTCCCTCCCCCCCCCTTCTCCTCCCTCCCCCCCCCTTCTCCTCCTTCTCCTCTTTCCTCCCCCCCTTTCTCCTCCCCCCCTTTCTCCTCCCCCCCTTTCTCCTCCCCCCCTTTCTCCTCCCCCCCTTTCTCCTCCCCCCCTTTCTCCTCCCCCCCCTTTCTCCTCCCCCCCCTTTCTCCTCCCCCCCTTTCTCCTCCCCCCCCTTTCTCCTCCCCCCCCTTTCTCCTCCCCCCCCTTTCTCCTCCCCCCCCTTTCTCCTCCCCCCCCTTTCTCCTCCCCCCCCTTTCTCCTCCCCCCCCTTTCTCCTCCCCCCCCTTTCTCCTCCCCCCCCTTTCTCCTCCCCCCCCTCCCCCTCCCTCTCCTTTCCCCCTCCCTTCTCCTTTCCCCCTCCCTTCTCCTTTCCCCCTCCCTTCTCCTTTCCCCCTCCCTTCTCCTTTCCCCCTCCCTTCTCCTTTCCCCCTCCCTTCTCCTTTCCCCCTCCCTTCTCCTTTCCCCTCCCTTCTCCTTTCCCCCTCCCTTCTGTTTTCCCCCTCCCTTCTCCTTTCCCCCTCCCTTCTCCTTTCCCCCTCCCTTCTCCTTTCCCCCTCCCTTCTCCTTTCCCCCTCCCTTCTCCTTTCCCCCTCCCTTCTCCTTTCCCCCTCCCTTCTCCTTTCCCCCTCCCTTCTCCTTTCCCCCTCCCTTCTCCTTTCCCCCTCCCTTCTCCTTTCCCCCTCCCTTCTCCTTTCCCCCTCCCTTCTCCTTTCCCCCTCCCTTCTCCTTTCCCCCTCCCTTCTCCTTTCCCCCTCCCTTCTCCTTTCCCCCTCCCTTCTCCTTTCCCCCTCCCTTCTCCTTTCCCCCCTCCCTTCTCCTTTCCCCCTCCCTTCTCCTTTCCCCCTCCCTTCTCCTTTCCCCCTCCCTTCTCCTTTCCCCCTCCCTTCTCCTTTCCCCCTCCCTTCTCCTTTCCCCCTCCCTTCTCCTTTCCCCCTCCCTTCTCCTTTCCCCCTCCCTTCTCCTTTCCCCTCCCTTCTCCTTTCCCCCTCCCTTCTCCTTTCCCCCTCCCTTCTCCTTTCCCCCTCCCTTCTCCTTTCCCCCTCCCTTCTCCTTTCCCC